>NC_143209.1:6244771-6548350 GCF_030267445.1 Bombyx mandarina | reverse complement strand
AGGTACATGCCCAATTCGTCCTCCCTCCCGACCATGAGTCTAACTGTAGATTCCCAGCCGTACTCCTCTTTACGTACGTCATGCATCGTAAAGTCTCTATATTCCGTATATTCCATCACAATCGGGCCATAGCGCCTTCACTTAAGAGTCACTGAACGAGTTAATGAATGAATGATGAAGCGATTACGAAAACGTGTATCTATAGTATTCGGTTAAAATAGAACGAAGAATGAGTTGTATAGTTTCTTGATGCCGGTCGTTTCCCGTTGACGGTGGCTTTGCAGTAGCTCGTTTTCGATTTTCCATAGCATGTTGGCGTTCGAGAGACAGAGGTGGTACTGGATGCGAGGTACCAGGCCGGGGAATATCTTGCTTGTGAAGCGGTTTCCGATGAGATAATTTCGTTGGCTATTAAGAATGGTCTCCATGGGGTACAGTTGATCGTTTTTGAACCGATATTGTCGATTCTGGTCCGGGCTTTATGAGTGCGGCCTCCTTCGGCAGCGGCTCACTGGCACTACGGCTCCTGTAATCGATTACGTAAATTATTTAGTACGAATATTTTTATTTAGCGATTAGTGGTGGTAGGACGTCTTGTGAGTCCGCACGGGTAGGTACCACCGCCCTGCCTATTTCTGTCGTGAAGCAGTAATGCGTTTCGGTTTAAAGGGCGGGGCAGCCGTTGTAGCTATACTGAGGCCTTAGAACAAATATCTCAATGTAGGTGCGTTGTAAATGTCTATGGTCTCCGGTAACCACTCAACATAAGGTGGGCTGTAAGCTCGTCCACCCATCAATGTAATAGTCAGGAATAGACCTGACTAAGATCTGATATTGTTCAACAATTCGCATTCAAATTTCGGATGTGACAGAACTCGACCGGTGTAACCGGGGGGTAAAGTGACGCATTTGGCGCATCGTTCCCCGCCCCCCAACCGCGACGGGTGGCCTTACCGGGGATGCGTATTTTATATGGTCCTCCAATTGTGATCCGCTACATTTTTATTTAATGCTTCGATCGGTGGAAGATCTCAGGGCCTACTTGGTGTTAAGCGTTTAGAGGAGCCTCTCTCTTTCTCTCTCTCTCTCTCTCTCTACCACCAGTAAGAAAATAAAAGTACCATTACATTGGTCAGGAACTTTTTATTGCCCTTGTACGCAGACGAGCACACGGCCCACCTGATGGTGAGTGGTTACCGTCGCCCGTGGACTTCAGCAATGCCAGGGGCAGCGCCAAGCCGCTGCCTACCGCCAAAAAGAACTCGGAACTCTAGAAAAGTACTAACGACAGATCCTTTAGTACATTTCGTGGTCAATTTCGTACCGAGTCATTGTTGTTGGACCTTGGGACCGTCGCGACGCGCAATTGGACGTATGTAGGTATGTCGCAGATCGGACACAATTGGCCTAAGTAACTAATGACCGTCGCAGGGCTGATTGCTAAATGAACTAAAACTCACACGTACTCACTCGCTCATAAATGCGCAGGAATGAATTAACTGCTCATCTAATTTCGGAGACTATATACATCAATTCTAAGCGTCCATGGTTCCATAGACAAGACGCCCGATCTACTTAGACTAATGCTGCTTTTTTAACACGCTTTTTTATCTTATCTTATACCTTTAAACGAGCAATTCTTGTATATATATAATCTGAATCTCAGAAACGGCTCCAACGATTTTCACAAAATTTAGTATACAGGGGATTTCGGGGGCGATAAATCGATCTAGCTACGATTTATTTTCAGAAAATGTTGTTTTATTCGTGTTTTCAACAATCAACTCTTCCCGACATCTATTGGCGAATAATAATACTATTTTTCTTAATTGAGGCCAACTAACCGCTTTAAAGACACAACAAGATGACGTTATCAAAAAAAAATCATCATCTAGTTAGTATTTATGAAATTTATGTGTGTATGTAAAGGAATGTATGAACATCATTTTCAATGACTTCAAGACGTCAGATAAATTTGAAAATTCGCACACGCGTCTAGGACCGATGACAAAACAATAATTTTATAACTTCGCTCCCATAAACTGACCATTATCGACAGTATAAAAAAAAATATTGCGTAGATGGGTGGACGAGCTCACAGTCCAACAGGTATTACGTGGTTATTGCTTTATTGCTTAATACTTATACGCATTATTGCTTCACGGCTGAAATAGGCAAGGTGGTGCCGGTGTTGGTACCTACACGTGCGGGCTCACCTACCAACAGTAGTGAATATGAAATTAAATATTAGTTCCGTTTGCTACTAAAACGCGTTATTCTAGTTTTTAAACGAAATATATTTGTAAAAGTTTCTCATTTACGTGTGAGACTCGTAAAACTTCCTAGATTCATAGTGAGGGGTGAAAAAACATTCAAACCTGCTTTAAGTTAGAGCTAACGCTTTTTCGTAGGACTCTATGCTCTGAGTGTCTTCTCTATAAATATTTATGTATTTCTAAAGCTAAATTAACTCTGCCTATGCCGGTCCCAAGCACGGATTAGAAAAGAGGAGGATGTTTTTATTTTTATTGCTTAGATGGGTGGACGAGCTCACAGCCCATCTGGTATTAAGTAGTTACTGGAGCCCATAGACATCTACAACGTAAATGTGCCACCCACCTTGAGATATAAGTTCTAAGGTCTCAAGTATATTTACAACGACTGCCCCGCCCTTCAAACCGAAACGCATTACTGCTTCACGGCAGACATAGATAACGGCTGCCTCACCCTAGATTGATTGGATTGAGTTGGAGTTGGAGCTTTCCACCGTAAAACAGTCAACAGCGAATATCGGGCGACGGTTAATTAGCCGGACCCAAATAAGGCTTCAGCGGCCTTGAAGAACTAAATCTCTCCCAAAAGCACTGCCGTGTAAAGGACGCAGGAACCCACCACGTGTATTTTCCCAAGAAAGCCTCACGAGGCCACGACCCTCAGCATTGAGGGTTATCGACGCAAGGAGGAGGAAACTTAAATTAAATACAGTTTTATTGGTACGATAAATCTATAAATTTATAAACTTGATTTATTTAAATAAACAAACATTTTTGTATTCCGTATTATAAGCGCCTATTAATTTAATTTATATCTTGGATTCGATACGCTTTTAGTTATTTAGTATGGATAATGGTTAATATTGTTTTTTTTTTTGCGAGAGAAGTATTTGCGGTGCGGCAAGCGTAAAGCTCTAATCTATACTAATATTATAAAGCTGAAGAGTTTGTTTGTTTGAACGCGCTAATCTCGGGAACTACTGGTCCGATCTAAAAAAATATTTCATTGTTAGATAGTCCATTTATTGAGGAAGGCTATAGGGTATATAAAATCACGCTAAGACCAATACAAGCGGAGCGCCAATAAAGAATGTATGACAGAATGTATGATAGCCTAAGAGTCTATTCCAGCTACGGCCGGACGGGTAGGTGAGCTCACGGGCTCAACCTGAGAGAATTTGCTAACTCTAGCCCTAGCAAGAGCAGTGCTCATTCGCGAAGCAGTTGCTCTTGAGTTGTTAGGTCTTCTTTGGAGGCGCTTGGGAAGCTGTTAGCAAATCCCACCCCTCCTGGCGGAGGCTTTGCTCGCCCACCTGTCTTGGTAAAACTGAATAGGCCTCTCAGCCATCAGTAATCCCTCATTCATAAAAAAAGTAATGCTTCGCAGGATCTACCACCAGATCGGAACCGCGACCCGCTGAGAAGATCCAGCGAGAAACTCAATGGGCAATTTTTTATTCAGACATGTCTGCCTCTTCAGTTTTTCACCAATGCTCCTTATGCAGAAATTTACATGTGCGCGGTATATATAAATGCGACGAATTAAAATGTAACTAGATAATGACGTGAAGCAATAATGCGTTTCGGTTGGAAGGGTGGGGCAGCCATTTTAACTATACTGGAACTTAGAACTTATGTATGCAGGGGCAGCCATTTTAACTATACTGGAACTTAGAACTTATGTATCTATCTTTAGGTGGGTGGCGCATTTACGTTGTAGATGTCTATGGACTCCGGTAACCACTTAACATCAGGTGAGCTGTGAGCTCGTCCACCCATCTAAGCAATAAAAAAAGAGGTAACTTAGGCGCACCGTTCACACGAGTAATCATTGCAATGCGGGTGGTTTTCTTATTGCAACCTCTTAAGATTTGTGGTAATATTCACGTTGTTGATGTCCATGAGCTCCAGTAACCGCTTAACGCCAATTGGGTCGTGAGTTTGTTCACCCCACTAATCAATAAAGTATGTTAATTAGTTCAATGTTCCATACTCAAGAGCTTCCAGCAATAATTGTATCTTGTATTTATTTATTTATCGTATGGCATTCGTTTACACTGCGTGGTTATAATTTAAATTTACAGTTTGTGAAATAATCGATAGCTTCTTCTGTTAAATTTTTGAGATCTTCCACTTGGCCTGCGAATTTCGTTAGTGGGCATTCCATGACAATGTGGCGCATAGTTTGCTCTGGGCATCCGCATTCACAGCTTTCGTTTTCCGTATTAATTTTTTTTTTTTTTTTTTTCGTATTAAGGGTGTAACACATATATCAGAGAAGAACAGATATCCGAAGCGGTCGTATACTATATATTTTTTACAAAGAAGATAGAATTAATATTACTAGTGGTCCCGCAGTAGTCGAAATTCGACTATAATTAATGAAATTATAAGTTTGAACATTATTATGGTTCTATTGTCAAAGAGTTTAATATATTATATAATCACAGATTTTGCCTTGACCACACTATAGACAAATAATATTAAAGATAAACAATATTAACCTATTCTCAATTTGGCCACAGACCTTAAGCATTATTAAAATTTTGACAATAAACAAAGAGTATATATGTATGTATGTGTGTAATGTTTTTTTTTATTGATTTAATGTATTTTTAATGCATAATTAAAAAAAAATTTGCATTCTACACTCCTTCTCTACATTTTCTATAAGTGTAGGAAATTTCATACTCCTCCGTCCGCGCAATTTTCGTAAAAAGGGGTATAAGTTTTCGCTTCACGTATTAATATATAGATTAACCAGTCACTCGAGCACCAATCAAATAGAAATGTCACATTCATAGTCAGTGTTACTAGAATACAAAATAAATTACACACACAATAAAACCGTGATTTTTTTTGTACGCATTGCTCAGTTTCCATAGAAATTCGATAAATTTACATAGATAACGCAGCGTTTTCCAATAATTCACTATAACCTCACCTTGTCTCAATCGAGTCCTTAGGAACACACGACACAAACTGAAGTCCAAGTCTTAATTTTTTTTTTATTACAGTGAAGCCGTATTGGCAAATATCCACATTAAAACAGTCATAATGCGTCCATCGGCGTCTTTCGAATACATAATCGAAAACAACTTAATCCACCATCTTAATTTGCCCCAACTGACATTGAAAAACGCGGGAGCAGAATTCGTTTTTCGAAATTTCGATTTTTTTTTTAATCGTTCGAATTTAAGGTCGCCAAGTCCGCATGCGCACTGACTGAGGGGTCTGTTGCTAAATTGATGCCGCGGAGATGGTCAATTGAATAAGTACGCAATATTGTCATTAATTCGTTGGCCAATAGCGTGGTACGGAGCGTCGTGTGGATGTCGGGAATTGGGTCCACTTGGCCGGGTCAAGACGTTCGGGATCGTCTTGTACTTTTTATGTTTTGCATACAGGTTCTGTATACAAACTGAGTTTTTATAGTGGTATGAGTCAAATGTGGAAAAGGAAAGAGACCCCGCAGCCGATCACCTAGCCGCTGGTGTTGCCAAATAACCATCCTAACTGGGCCACCAGCCGCAACCGTCCTACGAGAAGCCGAGCACCGGATGAGGTGGGAGCCACTCACGAGACAGGACGCGGTCAAGTTTCAAGGACGCGGCCTTTAGTGATGAAGAAAGCGACGAAAAAGAAGATGACCCAAAATACACTGCTTGCATATAGGCATTTGAAGAGATCGGCAATGCTAGTGCCCTTGATCTTAGTGGTATTATATCGATCGATGGTCGATACGTCGTGCAGCGGAAACACTGAGTGGTCTTATTTTGCTTATTTCCTGACCGGTTCGTGTTTGGGAGTTACCGGTCATCGTTCTCGTCGAACCCGTCGCTTATGACGAAGGGATAACACACGTCGGGAGTGCCAGTGCATTCGTTTCAATTAGTAGAAAGATTGAAGCTGCCTAGGCAACAAAAATGCAGTGTTAAGACTATGGAATGATTGTGGACAATTTCCACAGAGCATTCCCCGTGGATCATACGGCACTAAGTACTGATTATCTAACTCCTAAGACTAAGTCTTTCCGTACAGTTTTACCAACAAAAACTACGCGGCCAATAGATTGTCAATCACGAACAAAAATGAACGCCATAATATATTACGTCTTCACAAAATTAAAATCATAGTTGTATAGAAGTTCTCAAGTCGCATCGTCAACTGATATTTGGGGTCTTGGAGCTGGGTTTTTTTCATCAAAAGACCAAACTCACGTTCGTTGCTATGAGCACAACCAAAGCCAAAAAATAATCCCAAAGTAGGATACGATAGCTCTGGCGAAAAACCGGTTAAATAAATACTGCGGCTTTAGTTAGACGCTATGAAATCCTGGTAGATGGTATTACGATGCTAGTAACAACATGATGGGTCCTTTCAATTTCCCCGGACTCCAGGTGAGAGCAATTGACGACGTTAACGCGATTCAGTGCAGCCTCTACTCAATCTGAACCTTCACATCTGACCCAGGCTACGGGACATCGCAAAACCGTCGTCGTCCGAAACATGTTTAGTCGGATCCCGCGGATTCACTATCCGTGCCTTTAGGCTTCTCAAGCGCCGGTCACCGTCTTTGTGGAAATTGTCGACCACAACGAAGACTTCAACAAACAAATCAACCCATAGACACAATCCATGGAGTTTCTCACCGGATCTTCTGTGTGGGTCGCGATTCCGGTCCGGTAGTTGATTTTGCGAAGCACTGATCTAGTCATAGATAGTGTTAGCAAAATTTTCTCAGTTTGAGCCCGTAAGTTCACCCTCCAGTCCGCGGGATGCTGGAATAGCCCCTTAGACTACCAGCGAATAGGTAGGTAGAATATATCAACCTCGAAGCATAGCATCGAAGGAGATTTGTGCAAGATAAATATGTAATAGAAGATCTAAGAAGTCTTTTCTCCACTTAGTAATGAGGCAAAGGTGTCTACTCCTTCAGGTAGTAGTAAGTATCAACAATGCACAATTTATCTACCACTGGATTCTCCTCTAAAATAAAACAACGTGATTAAAACTGTGACGGGAAGCGAATGACCGAACTTTAATAAATCGAATGTAATGAAAACAGATTAGTTATTATAACTAAGTATCAGGAGATGTCACTAGTAGCATCTGTATTTTGATATATTTACAACACTCCCACTCAAAATACAGCTACCAAAACAAACAAAAAAAACCAAAAAAAAAACATAATACTTATGCTTTAACAATACCCAACCTATTTAAATGTTTATAATGTTTGACAGCTCCTAAGCTCTTAGTAAGTAGGTCTGCAGGCATATCTGATGTGCACAAATAATTAACACAAACTATATCTCTTTGTATCAAGTCTCTACAATAGTGATACCTGACATCAATATGCTTAGTTCTATTATGATAAACTGGATTCAGTAATAATTTTTGTGCACTCATACTATCATTATAAATATCAATTCTGTGCAATCTTTTTGTTATTTCATAATGCAAGTTTCTCAAATACACTGCTTCTTTGCAGGCTTCAGAAATTGACACATACTCAGCCTCTGTACTGGAAAGTGCAATACATTTTTGTTTACTACAACTCCAAGATATAACAGATCCTGATAACATGTAACAAAAACCTGAGTATGATTTTCTATCATTGATATCATTGCTCCAGTCAGCATCTACAAAACCTTTAATATTTATATTTTCTCCTTTATAATATTTTAAACCTAAATCTTTAGTTTTATTTAAATATCTTAATATTCTTTTAGCGTAAAGCCACTGCTCTTCAGTGTTACAATTATTAAATTGACTTAAATATGACACAGCAAAAGCTATATCTGGTCTAGTAAGAACAACCAAGTACATTAGACTCCCAATCAGTTGCTGATAGGGATTCTGATTTTTACAGTTATCAGCCTTTTTACTCTTTAAATTGGCCTCCATGGGTGTATTTATTGTTTTACAATCAGACATATTGAATTTGGACAGCAATTTATCAATATACTTCTTCTGACTTAATGTAACAGTACAATTTTTCATGTCAAAAGTAACTGACATCCCCAAACATTCTTTTACAGCACCCAAATCTTTTAACTCAAAGTTCTTACTTAACCTACTTTTAAGATGACTCATTTCCCTATCATCATTTGAAAACACAAAGAAATCGTCCACATACAATGTTACAATAGTTTTACTGTTACCAACATTTTTTATATATAAACATGGTTCTATTTTAGACTTAACATAACCATCAGCTAACATACAAGCATCAACCTTCATATACCATGCTCGAGAAGCCTGCTTGAGACCATATATTGCTTTGTTTAATTTAAGAACCTTTTTATCATCTTTACAGACATAGCCTGTAGGTTTTTGCATGTATATAGTCTCAGACAGATTTCCATTCAAGAAGGCAGTTTTTACATCAAGATGAATCACTTTCAGGTTCATCTGCACTGATAAAGCAAATAATAATCTAAGTGTTGTATGCCGCACCACAGGAGAGAAAGTTTCACTGTAGTCCTCACCATATCTTTGTGAACAACCTTTAGCCACAAGTCTCGCTCGATATCGCACATTATTTTCAGCATCGTATTTCTTTTTAAGAACCCACTTGCACTTTACAATGTTGCCACTTACAGGAACGTCAACAATATCCCATGCCTTGTTGTCTTCAAAACTTTTCAGTTCTTCTTTGATAGCCTGTTCCCAGTGCTCCTTTTCTGGTCCTTCCAGTGCCTCTTCTAATGTCAATTCATCTCTGACTGGATTGTTACATTCTTCTGTACACATATATCCATATCTGTCAGGTTGCTTTTTGTGCCTTTTCGGTAATGTTCTCAGCAGGTCTTTTTCTAATTTCAAGGACTCCTCATCCTCAGAAGATGGTACGTAGGTTTCATCCAAGTCAGTAGCATTTTCAGCTGATGTAAATGAATCCTCCCTACTGGTGTCTGGCAAATCTCCCACTGAAGGTGACAATGATTTATTACTTAAATCATCTTCTTTTATTTCAATTATTTTCTGTTCATCTAAGTTATTTTCTTCTATAAATATAACATCTCGACTTGTTGTGATGCTCTGTGTTGCAGGATTGTATATACGGTATCCCTTAACTTCCTCAGGATAGCCTATAAGTATGCATTGTTCAGACTTTTTGTCCCATTTCTGTCTTTTTTCTTTAGGAATGTGTTTCATAACAGTGCTTCCGAATATTCTTAAGTGACTCAGGTTTGGCTTAGTACCTGTCCATACCTCATATGGCGTGCGGTTGTTTAATCCAGTTTTCACAATTCTATTTTGTAAATAAACAGCTGTGTTAACAGCTTCTGCCCAGAAGTTCTTGCTAAGTTTAGCATCAAAGAGGAGACATTTGGCTTTTTCTACAATTGTTCGGTTCATCCTCTCACAGAGTCCATTTTGTTCTGGTGTATATGCATTAGTTTTTTGATGATTAATACCTGAATTCTTTAAATAACTTTCAAATTTCTTATTACAAAATTCTGTGCCGTTATCACTTCTTAGAGTTTTGATTCTCTTTGACAATAAATTCTCAACTTTAGCTTTATAATCTACGAAACTTTTCAAAGCCTCATCTTTACTTTTTAAAAAATAAACTTGTGTCATACGACTATAATCATCAACAAAAATAATGAAATACCTTGATCCACCAAGTGATATATTTTCCATTGGACCACAAATATCAGTATGTATTACACCTAACAGCTCATTACTTCTATTTCCTTTATGAGCAAAAGGTAATCGGCTCTGTTTTCCTTCGCAGCATACAATGCAATTTGACTTGCTAATGTTTGCCGTCTCTGTAAGCTGAACTCCTTCTACAGCACCAGGCATTTTATTCATATTGAAGCTATTCACATGTCCCAATCGACGATGCCAGACTATTGGAGACTCAATTGCTGCTGCCACCAAACTAGTAGAAGTATTCAATTTATAAACACCATTTATAAGTGATGCAGTAGCCACCAAAGTGTGTTTTTTATTAAATATTTCGCACCCTTTGCCTGTGAAACGCACCTTATTGCCCTGTTTCACTAGTCGGCTCACTGACAATAAATTTGTGGCCAACTGGGGTACACACAAAACTTTTTCTACTGCTATGTTGTAATCGTTTTCCGCGGTTGACGTAGTTACGTTTACGGTTCCACAACATTCTACGGAAACTGTACTTCGATTGGCAATCATTATCTCTTTGGTAAAACCAGAATAACAAACATCCTTTAGCCAACCCATGTTACACGTTAAATGTGAACTTGCACCTGAATCTACATACCAATCGTCCTTATCAAATGTTCCATTAAAGAATACAGCACTGAACGCATTAGTTGTTTTAGTTTTACTTTGTGAATCTTGCGAAATCTTCCAAGATTTTTGCATATTTGTATTTGTACACTGATTGCGATAGTGGCCATATTGTTTACAACCATAGCATTTGACGTTTGGTTTATCCTTGACAGATGGCGACACTTGTGTACTTTGATTTCCACCATCTTTACCGACCATAGATCGCATAGACTTCACCTTTTTTGAATGATGAATCGATTTATTCTTGAAACTTGCAAACGCATTATTCACATCACTATCTTCCGGTTCCATGTCCATCAACTTCCCTTTAATGGCGTCCGTTGTAATAATCATGCCCGAATGTTCGATCGCCATTATCATAGGCATATACTTTTCAGATAATCCAGCCAACATGATAGAACCGATCCATTCGTCATTTATGTTAAAACCCGTACCTTGTAGCTTCTGACCCGCTTCAACAATTTGCGTTACATACGACGTCATCGATGTGCAATTTTCTAATCTAATAGATATCAGATTCCTCAACAGGTTGATTTTTCTTGTGTATCCAGAGTCATCAAACAGCATCTTTAATTTATCCCACAATTCTTTCGATGTATTGACGCTTTTTATGTGAACGTAAAGAGTCGGGTCGATGGTAAGGATCAGTTTTGCTTTTGTTTTAGCGTCATCTGCAGCTGCTGGGGGCTCACCGGGTTCTGGTTTAATGCACCCAACCATTCCTTCTAATACTAGAAAGTTCTCTGCCGCAAAACACCACTCACTAAAGTTCTCGCGTCCTCTTAGCTTAGGCACGCTAATTAAATAATTGGAGCTAGACGCCATGACTGCCACTCACGCACGAAGTTGATATTTTAGAACACTGTTAGCAAAAATATTGTTCATCACACGGATAATTCTAACAATCAATTCACTAACTTTAATTCTTTATGAGTCTGGGCCCATAACCTAAAATAAAACAACGTGATTAAAACTGTGACGGGAAGCGAATGACCGAACTTTAATAAATCGAATGTAATGAAAACAGATTAGTTATTATAACTAAGTATCAGGAGATGTCACTAGTAGCATCTGTATTTTGATATATTTACAACATCCTCCATTTGAGGATCGATCATAGCGCTCAGGAAACATCAAGGAGTCACACGATATATAATAACAACCCGATTTAATATTAGACATGACCCAACCCGAGAGGGAGATGCCCGTGATTATTGGGTTTATATTTCACAGATTTCGAATCAATTATCGTGGTCGCGGACCACGGGCTTATTCCTTCAATAAAGTTGAATCTATTCGCAAATTGAAATCAATTGTCGACAATAGGTTAAAACTAAGTGCGCATGTTGCGCTGCACGAAGCAATCGATCGATTTGATCTTATCGATTAAATATCGATACAGACAGGTTTTTTATTACCTAAGAATGACAGGTTCAACGGTCAACGGGGCTTACAGGCACTATAGCACGACTTAGCATGGTATTGATACATGATACCTCTGTGGTGGAGTCAAGCAGGAGAGCGGTACGTACCACTAAGTCCTCTTAATCGGTTCCTGGGATCGTGGCCGGGATATTCGGAATCCTTTTTATTTTTGGGATTGAAGTATTACTGTTGGCCCGGAGGCCTTTCCAGTTTCACCAGGACAGGTGGGCGAGCAAAGGCTCAGCCAGGAGGGGTGGGATTTGCTAACAGCTGCCCGAGTGCCTCCGAAGGAGACCTAACAACTCAAGAGCAGCTGCTTCGCGAATGAATCTACTACCGGATCGGAATCGCGACCCGCTGAGAAGATCCGGCGAGAAACTCAGCGATCTGATGCATGGGTTAGGTTGCGCGTCAAACTCTTTGTCGACTTTGACGAGTACGGTTACCGGGGTCCCTAAGCCTGTTCCTAGTGTTAAAGCTGAAGGCTTCTAATGCAAAGCTTATTGGACCTGGATTCGGAATACGGTAGTTTAGTAAGTTTTAAGTCGTCATGGCCTAAAGGATAAGGCGACCGGTGCGTTCGTATCGAGCGGTGCGACTATGCCAGTGTTCGAATTCCGCAGGCAGGTACCAATATTTCTAATCAAATACGTATAATACTTAATAAATGTTCACGAATGACTTTCACGGTGAAGGAACAATATCGTTATTCGGTAAATTTATTATTTGCGTAATGGTTAAGGTCGTCGGCCCCGTTCATCAGATATAGTCAAATAATAATCTTATGATTGCGTATTTTTTAACACACTTCCATTACTTTGATCTGTATCTAAGTATGTCACTTAAGTTTTTAAGGTAATTTCCACAGATTTTTTTGTCCCTACTGTCACCGGATCGAAATTGCGACCCAGTGAGAAGATCCGGTGAGAAGCTTCTGTCTAAAGAGGGTTCTGTCTATGGCTAGTTCGCGAACTCTTCGTCGTAATCGATAAGTTCGACTAGGACAGTAAATTAACCCACAGACACAGCTCACTGAGTTTCTCGCCGGATCTTCTCAGTGGGTCGCGTTTCCGATCCGGTGGTATATTCTGCGAAGCACGGCTCTTGCTAGGGTTCGTGTTAGCAACGTCGTCAGGTTTGAGCCCCGTGAGCTCACCTTCTATTAAGGTTAAGCTGAAATAGCCTCTCAAGGCTATCAGCTTAGGTAGGAAAAAAAAAAAAGGTTGATCGTATAACTTAAAAATCCGCGCACGCATCAAGGACAGATGAGGATACAATGATTTTATTACCATTGATGATATTATTATTGATTGATATCTTTTATTTATTAAATTGTTACACAATACTTTTATATTCGGTTATTCTCATACATAACTATAGCATACTTGAAACAGTCACAATTAAACAAGGATACAATGACAATTAGCGAAAATGAAGTAGCGTGTACATTAGATGTACGAGATAAATTGATTTTTATTGAAAGCAATTAAGACGAACACGATTGTTCTATTGCAAATTCTTTTGACGAATAATTATTGTACAGTTTTTTTTTTGTTTACATTTTTGCGGCTTTATTCCTAGACGGGGTGGAGTGATTTAGATACCATACAATATTGTCTGTTCGCATTAAAAGTGTCCAATTTCCAAAAATATTCGAAATAGAGTTAATATGCGGAATCATTTATTGGTATCACCAGTTTTTTTGTCATAAATACTGTCAAAAGAGCGTAGTTTAATTTTAGTTTTTTTTCTTTTTAGTTTACCTATGTTTTGACTACTATTAACAAAATGAATAAATCATTTTATCTTACTTCAAAAAACAGATAATGTAACTGGTAAGAAATAAGAATTTTTTTTTTGTTGCTTAGATGCGTGGACGAGCTCACAGCCCACCTGATATTAAGTGGTTACCGGAGCCCATAGACATCTACAACGAAAATGCGCCACCCACCTTGAGATATAAGTTCTAAGGTCTCAGTATAGTTACAACGGCTGCCTCACCCTTCAAACCGAAACGCATTACTGCTTCACGGCAGAAATAGGCGGGGCGGTGGTACCTACCCGTGCGAACTCACAAGAGGTCCTACCACCAGTAATTACGCAAATTATAATTTTGCGGGTTTCATTTTTATTACACGATGTTATTCCTTCACCGTGGAAGTCAATCGTGAACAATTGTTAAGTACGTAAACATAAAAACACTCTCCTGTAAAATTAGTAAGTTTTGAGATTATACAGTTTTAATGCGAGAAGACGATATATGTGTAGTATTGTCATGTAATGAAATTTATTATAGTTCATTTTATTTTATTTTATAGTGGTAGAACGTCTTGTAGATTCGCACGGGTAGGTATCACCACCCTTGATTCCAAAATCTGCAGATCGTCAAGTCTGACATACCCCACGTACCCCCTAGGCGCGGACACCTCCAATGAGGTTCGGCCCTCTGCCCAAAAAAAAAAGACCACCACCCTGCTTATTTATGCCGCGACGCAGTAATGCGTTTCGGTTTGAAGGGTGGGGCAGCCGTTGTCTATATATTAATACGTGAAGCAAAAACTTTGTATCCCTTTTTACGAAAATTGCGCGGACGGAGGAGTATGAAATTTTCCACACTTATAGAGAATATAGAGAAGAAGTGCACAATGCTAATATTTTTTTAAAATAATGCATAAAAGATACATTAAATCAATAAAGAAAACATTACACACACCACATACCGTGTATTTGACGCACACACGCATGCATACTATTTTGTATTGTCAAACTTTTGTTCTTGACGTCTGTTGTCAAATTGAGAATAGAATAAATATTGTTTGTTTTGTTCATATTTTTTATAGTGTAGTCTTGGCGAAATTTGTGATTAAAGAAGTATAAAATACAATCATAATAGTGTACAAACTTACAATTCCAATTAATTATAGTCGAATTTCGACTACTGCGGGACCTCTAGTACTGTTAAAACTGTTACAACTCATGTCTCGAGGTGGGAGGCGGTATTAACGTTGTTGTTGTCTGTGGACTCCAGTAACTAGACAACATTTTTTTTTTTTAAATAAATAAATATTTACTAACAATCACGCCACGTTAACTTGTCCCGTGATAAGTTCGTAAAGAACTTGTGTTACAGGTACCAGATAACGGAAATAAATGTAAGATTTTTATTATCCACATACATATACTTAATATACATCCATAACCCTGGAAAAGACATTTATATTTATCATACAAATATCTTCCCTTGGCGGGATTCGAATCCGCGACCCCCTTGTGTAGTGACCATGTCACTTACCACTACACCAGACGGCCGATAAACATTAGGTGGGCCGTGAGCCATCAAAGCAAGAAAAAAACATTGCTCTTGGAATGCAGTCGTCGTCAGAAATTTGTGACGGGACTTAGTCATTTGTCCCGGTAATTGAAGTCATCTTGATGAAAACAAATTAGTTACGCGATGCACATTCGTACGCTGCAAATATACTCGTGAGAAATTGACGGCTTATGACTTAATTGATTGAGGAAAATTACAGTTTTTGTATTCGAATGCTCTCAGAGGCAGTGCCGACGTTGGTGGACGTTTGAAGAAATAGTTTGACGAGTACTAACTATGCTTTTTTTTTTATTGCTAGGTGAGTGGAGGAGCTCACAGCCCACCTGGTGTTAAGTGGTTACTGGAGCCCATAGACATTTACGACGTAAATGCGCCACCCACCTTGAGATATAAGTTCTAAAGGTCTCAAGTATAGTTACAACGGCTGCCCCACCCTTCAAACCGAAACGCATTACTGCTTCACGGCAGAAATAGGCAGGGTGGTGGTACCCACCCGCGCGGACTCACAAGAGGTCCTACCACCAGCATGCTTATAAAGAACTGCACTGAAGATTGAAAATGAACAACAATATCTAGGGGTGAAAGGGTATTCGGTTTATGCGCCATTTCGCTTAGTACGCGACATTTTATTTGGTATTAGCATCAACAGTTCGATGTTTTTCATTAAACTTAATTTTTTTTAGTGCTTAGATAGTTGGACGAGCTCACAGCCCACCTGGTGTTAAGCGGTTACTGGAGCCCATAGACATCTACGCGTAAATGCGCCACCCACCTTCAGATATAAGTTCTAAGGTCTCAGTATAGTTACATCGGCTACCCCACCCTTCAAACCGAAACGCATTACTGCTTCACGGCAGAAATAGGCGGGGTGGTGGTACCTACCCGTGCGGACTCACAAGAGGTCCTACCACCAGTGATTACGCAAATTATAATTTTGCGGGTTTCATTTTATTACACGATGTTATTCCTTCACCGTGGAAGTCAATCGTGAACATTTGTTGAGTACGTATTTCATTAGAAAAATTGGTACCCGCCAGCGGGATTCGAACATCGGTGCATCGATACACACGAATGCACCGCACGTCTTATCCGTCAGGCCACGACGACTTCAAAATGGATGGATCTAGCTACGATTTATTTTCAGAAAATGTTGTTTTGTTCGTGTTTTCAATAATCAACTTTATCGATAATGAACTTTATGACTCTCCCCGACATCTATTGGCGAATAATAATACTATTTTTCTTAATTGAGGGCAACTAACCGCTTTAAAGACAACAAGATGGCGTTATCAAAAAAAAACGAGCAAATCTCTGTCATCATCTAGTATCATAATTATAATCAGATCATCAGAAACGACTCACTCACCATCAACAGGAAAGCGTAGCACAATAAAACCAATTATTCGGTCTCAGAAAATTATCAAATCACCGAATGTTATCTTCATCACAATTCGAAATGTAAGGATTCTATGGTTTTCCATTAATTATCTGGTACAAGACGAGTTTCGAATACCACTGCTTGGCTTTTCTGGTGAGGTCTTCGATCCTGGTTGGGCTCAGTCAACAGCAGAGCAAAATCGATCTGTAAGGAAGAAAGCGAAATTCAGGATGGTTTTACTGGTGATAGGACCTTTTGTGATACCGCGCGGGTAGGTACCACCACCCTGCCTATTTCTGCCGTGAAGCAGTAGTGCGTTTCGGTTTGAAGAGTGGGGCAGCCGTTGTAACTTGAGACCTTAGAACTTATATCTCAAGGTGGATGGCGCATTTACGGTGTAGATGTTTATGGGCTCCAGAAACCATTTAACACCAGGGGGGCTGTGAGCTCGACCAACCATCTAAGCAATAAAAAAAATTTAGTTTTGCCTATGTTTTATCAAATGATTATTTTACTTGCGAAAATGTAGAGACCTGAACAGAAGATCCTTACGTTTTTAAGAGGTTCCTTTTTGGTTTATTTAGAACTAGTGGACCCGGCGAACTTTGTTCCGCCACACGGTTTGTTTCAAACACATCAACCGATCAACTTCAAAATTCTACTATAATTAACCATAGAATATATTACGTTTAGCTGTCAGTTGCGTTTTGTTATTCCATATCAGTTGCGTTTTGTTATACCACGTTTTATGTCACGTCCCATGGAAACGTGATAAAAAGTATCCTATGTCCTTCTCCTGGTTCTAAGCTACCTCCTCACCAATTTTTAGCCAAATCAGTTCAGCCGTTTTCGAGTTATAAATAGTGTAACTAACACGACCTTCTTTTATATATATAGATTTAACTTTTCGATATTTTTCTCTATCAATAGGGCCATGTTTACATGTGGTACGCATGAGTATATTGTTGTAAGCAATCAAGCGAAACGTATTATAAAGTTGTTGATGGATACTGGGCTTGGTTCCAGATCACGAAATGAGTCTGTTGTATTGTTGACCTTTTTTTTTTTTTGGTCAGGAGGAAATCGCCGGACTTCCGCCCTCCACTGGGGACGGCGGGCGGAGCATGTCGGAGTCGAACAGACTAAAACCTCCTGTCGCTCAACAACCAACGTCCAAACCTCACATGAGACAGAACTCATGAAAAGGCAAAGGGGGGAAAGTGAAGTGTTTAGTGCGGAGCACATCTCTGCCATCACCCTCCCCCTCGGGACGCCGGACTGGCGATCGTCGGCGCCACGACCACCAGCCCTCTCGGTGTATTGTTGACCTTGATAGGATATTTGCTTTATAAATGGGCAATAAAAGCCATTGAGAAAAGCGCTCTAGTATATTTGACGCTTTTGTTCGTTCTAAATGGTAAAACGCAAGGTGTATTCTCGCAGGCGGATATCTTTTTTTTTTTAAGATATTTTATGACCTGGTAACTAAGACCTTTAAGTCATGTCTTATTTGAATTTATGTTCTTATTTTTATGAAAAATGATAACATGGAGTGAAATGAAATGAAAGGAAGACAATTAATTTGTGACATTAATCAACTGGGATGAAATGAAATGAGATGCGATGAGATGATATGGGATGAAATATAATCTCAGTAAAATAGTGGTCATTTACTGAGATTTTTTCAGTGGACTTTTTGGAGGATCCCGATAGGTTACGTCCAGTGGCTTTGTTTCATTTTCCCACATTTGTGCACTTTCACAGATATTAAACAGTTAATAAAACACCGTTATTACACATTTAAACCTGAAGAAACACTAAATAGACAAAATAAAACAAATCACACAACTTCACTCCTCGCGTTCCCGCCAAAAAGTCCAGGCGGATATCGATTCTACAGTAAAATATTACACGAAACATTTATAAAATTAGCGACCACATTACGTCCCATATTCTAAGCGCGTGGAGGTAGGTACAAGAACCCTACTGCGACGCAGTCATGCATTCCAGGGTAAAGGATGGGCCAGTCATATAATTAAACTAGCTGTACCCGTCCGCTTCGCTGGGCATTTAAAATGGACATTATTATTTCTCATCAAGCCCCGGCAACTGGTGCAGGGAGTCCCAACACTCATATAAATATTAGCCTATGTATTAAGTACATGTATTTTCTACATGGACACCAAGTTTCAAGTCAATCGGATGCACGGTTCAGTAGTTATAACGGAACATCCGTAAAAACCTCAGTAGATTTATATATTAGTATAGATTGAGATTACAATTAATGTTTCAATGTAGACAGTGGCATTCATGTTGTCTCCCATAGACACAGCCCATTGAGTTTCTCGCCGGATCTCCTCAGTGGATCGCGATTCCGATTGGGTGGTAGACTCAGCGAAGTAATGCTTTTACTAGGACAGATGTTAGTAAATTCTCTCAGGTTGAGCCCTATCGGCTCATCTACCAAACAGCGCGTTGTTGGAATAAATAGTCCCTTAGGCTACTAAACGATTAGGCGAGAAAAAAATCACGTTATTAAATATATTCTAAGGTCTCAAGAAATAATAACTGTTTTTATTTTATTTTTTATTGCTTAGTTGGTTGGACGAGCTCACAGCCCACCTGGCGATAAGCGGTTACTGGAGCCCATAGACATCTACAACGTAAATGCGCCACCCTCCTTGAGATATAAGTTCTAAGGTCTCAAGTATAGTTAGTATAAATAGAGATGCTTTAACAAAAACCGACTTCAAATAAAAAGTGCCTTTGTAAATAATTTTCCTATTACTCTGTACTATGTCTTCTTTTTTGTGTGTACATAAATAAAAAAATTAAGATAATTAAAGAAAAAAAAAAAAGATATTCTAAAACAAATTAATATACACTAAAAACAATAATCATCGAAATCGGTTGGCGTGATATTGACTTATTGAGTTATTCATCTATTTGTCGCGCACGTACTTAATGCAAATTTAAGACTTATATGGTTTTCTCATGGATACCATTATCACAACTGGACTAAATTGAAATGGGACCACACGGGAAGCGTCAGCTTTCTAATAAAAAAAGAATCATCAAAATCGATTCACCCAGTTAAAAGTTATGAGGTTACAAACATAAAAAAAAATACAGTCGAATTGAGAACCTCATCTGTTTTTGAAGTCGGTTAAAAAGACTGATTTGATACAAAACCATCGTATTAATGTGATATATGTAGTCAAATTTTAAGGTTTTGATGGTAACGAAAGCATTTAGTTACATATGTATTAATGATGACCGGATCAGATACATTGTCAACCAAAACATTAAATTCAGTACACCATATTAATTGAGAGCATTATCTAGTAGACCATTTCTGGGGCCCGTTGCGACACCACAAAACATAATACGTTTTGACCGTATCTGGCTTAAAGCAGTATTGAAGTATCCTAGTTGGTTCGAATACATTATGATATCGTCTTTTCGCATTAAAAGTGTACAATTTCCGTTAAACTAGAGGTCCCGCAGTAGTCGAAATTCGACTATAATTAATTGGAATAGTAAGTTTTTACACTATTATGATTGTATTTTATACTTATATAATCACAAATTTCGACTAGACTACACTATAAAAAATATTAACAAAGACAAACAATATTTAATCTCAACTTCACAACAGACGTCAAGAACAAAAGTTTGACAATAAATAGTATGCATGCGTGTGTGCGTAAAATACATGGTATGTAGTGTGTGTAATGTTTTCTTTATTGATTGTATGTATCTTTCATGCATTATTTCAAAAAAATATTAGCATTATGCACTTCTTCTCTATATTCTCTATAAGTGTGGAAAATTTCATACTTCTCCGTCCGCGCAATTTTCGCAAAAGGGGTACAAAGTTTTTGCTTCACGTATTAATATATAGATATTCCAAATTGAGCTAATATGTGGAATCATTTGGTATCACCAGTATTTTTCTCATAAATACTGTCAAAAGAGCGTAGTTTAGTTTTAGTTTTTTTTTTAGTTTACCTATGTTTTGATTAACAAAATTAATACATAATTTTATCTTACTTTAAAAGACAGATAATGTAACTGGTAAAAAATAAAAAATAAATGTTGCAAAGATGATTAATATTAAAAATATCACATGTTAAACCTTTAAAACACTCTCCTGTAAAATTTGTAAGTTTTCAGATTATACAGTTTTAACACAAGAAGACGATATTTATTACAGCCAATATTTCGTCTGTCTATAAAATAGGCATTGCTGAAGTCCATAGGCGACGGCAAGCACTCAACATCAGGTAGACCGTATACTCGTCTGCATACAAGGGCAATAAAAAAAAAAGCTGTCTCATAGGCAGAGTTTACGCAATATTCTTGGGACCAAACGCTATTTAAGTTTGGCAATTCATACCTGATTTATTTGATCACAGAAAACCTATATTTATCCGCATCTAAGTCTTGGTGACTCTTAAACGCGACATTAGGCATGTCCTCGTCTAGATACATTTTTTTAATAATAACATTAATAGTTCATAGTTCTTAATAAAATATATGTGAACATACTAGAACTAGAGAATAGGTATTTTAATTCCAGTTTTTTTTTTTTTCCTACCTAATCTGAGAGCCTTGAGAGGCTATTTCAGCGTAACCCTAACGTTTGTAGGTGAGCTCACGGGGCTCAAACCTGATGACGTTGCTAACACGAACCCTAGCAAGAGCCGTGCTTCGCAGAATCTACCACCGGATCGGAAGCGCGACCCACTGAGAAGATCCGGCGAGAAACTCAGTGGGCTGTGTCTGAGAGTTAATTTACTCGTCGAGCCCTTCGTCGCAAGCGACGGGTTCGACGAGAACGGTGACCGGTGCTTGAAGTACCTAAAAGCACCGTTAGTGGATCGGGAGGATCCGAGATGACGTGTTTTGGGCGACGTCGACTGCTTTCCATTCTGTCCGCAGGATCGGGAATGTAATTCCAGTATCTCGTCCCCAATACCGTCTTTACCATAAGGGCACACGGGGCCCGTGCCCAAGGCCCCCATTCTCAGGGGGGGCCGAAAGACCGACAATTTCTTTCACACGTTTATTCTCAGTGGGTCGCGTTTCCGATCCGGTGGTAGATTCTGCGAAACACTGCTCTTGATAGGATCAGTGTTAGCATCACTCCGGTTTGAGCCCCGTGAGCTCACCTACTAGTTAAGGTTCCGCTGAAATAGCCTCTCAAGGCTATCAGCTTAGATAGGAAAAAAAAACTGTAAGACCCAAACCAAATCGCTTTTGGGCATACTTAAAGTTTTTAGTGGTAAGAAATTACTGTTCTAACATATTTTACATCTTTTATTTTATTTTTTTAATTTTTTTATTGCTTAAATGAGTGGACGAGCTCACAGCCCACCTGGTGTTAAGTGGTTACTGGAGCCCATAGACATCTACAACGTAAATGCGCCACCCACCTTGAGATATAAGTTCTAAGGTCTCATGTTTTAGTTACAACGGCTACCCCACCCTTCAAACCGAGACGCATTACTGCTTCACGGCAGAAATATGCAGGGCGGTGGTACCCACCCGCGCGGACTCACAAGAGGTCCTACCACCAGTTACTAACTTCATTCATAGGCCTTAAAGAATGAAATGAAATTACGCGAAAAATCAGAATGAGCACGCGAAAGGAAGACGGTCGTTTTACAATTAAACGGGCATCGCGGCAATTTAAATACAACGACGCAGAAAAACGGACCTTATGAACGCAGACGTAAGGTACACTTGAGACGATCGTGTTAAATGTTATGGACGTCATCGAATGAGGTTCGTTTAAAACAAGATTGATCGTGGTAGGGTTCAGTGTGAACCAGTCGTTGCTGGTTTTTTATGGTTTGAAATCAATTTTCAGGTTTTTTTTTTTTTTTGAGTTTCCATTAACTTTTTACTCAGAGATGAAAGGTTTTTGAGTACAACCATAACGAGAACCGATATTAATTAAAAAAAAGACAGATTATAATAAATTTAAAAAGCAATGAGAAAAATACTACTTTAAGATTTTCGATACCTTTTATTAAGCAATAATAGCAGATAATGTGTTAATACTTTCGTATTTAATGCTTTCAGGGTATAATTAATTTTATTAATCAAGAAATTTTCCAGCAGCGAATTAAAAGATTTTCACGAAGTTACGACAAATAAAATAAAAAGTCCATTCATTCTTAAAATCAATTGAAAATTAAAAAGAACCAACTCACCAAAACGCTTCATATGCGCTAGGCTACATGGCGAAAAACGGCCATCGTTTCTCAAACGATATCATTGCAGAAAAATATAATTAATAAACGGACGGACAGGCGAAACAGAAGCTAAATACGTAGCTCACTTGGCGCGTACAAATCCGACGGGAGTCTGGTTAGAAGTGGACGCATGATATTTGTCACAATGAAGGGGAAGACACAATTGGTATGCTGAACCGTTTGACCGCTTAAATGGTGCGTACCATTTTATTTGGGATTTCGAAACATGTCGTGGAAGAAGAAAATTGGACGTCAATTTAAAAGTGTGCAATAGAACGATGGAAATATTCATAGGACGGACATTTTTCGTTTTAAAAACATTTCTAAATTATATTGTTTCTTTATTTCGGCTAAAACAGATTCATTTTCTAGATAGCCCAATTGATGTTAAAGATTTAATTGGTCCAAACCCCTAAAACCTCTACATAGTCTTGTAAATTAAGCTGGTTAAAGATTAGCTTAAAAAATATAAAAAATAAATACATAAATTTTGTAACCACGACAATTAATTTTCATTTATTTTTAACGATAAGACTGTTTTACGTTTACAAATTTGAATCCTTAGTTATCCACAGCCGAATAAACACCTTCCCGATACCGTACTACCTCCTTCTCCTTGCGTCGATAATCCTCAATGCTGAGGGCCGTGGCCTCCTCTAATAACTTTCTATTGAATTATCCTACGCCACTCCTACAATTGATATCTTAACTCGTTTAAATCAAAATGAGTATTGCAACTTCGTTAAGCAGTTTTTTTTCCTGCGGAACCCGATCGCGTTGTTCACAGTTCGCGATTACCGGCAATTTATTAAAGCCTCACTGATCGAAGTGTAACGGCGTGACTTGATGACGTCATTTCCAATTTGGAGTTTGGCATTAAATGTTTCCGTATTTTCTTACATTTATTTATTTTATAACTTTTGTATAGTCTATATAACCAAGCATCATGACCCATTTGATGGCTAATCATGGCCAAAAGCGGACAATTCGAACTATGAAGTGTGATTTTTTTTATTCCTCTTGTAGACGAACATACGGCCAACCTGATGGTGAGTGGTTATCGTCGCCCATGGACTTCAGCAATGCCAGGGGCAGAGCCAAGCCGCTGCCTACAAATGCCGAAACGTTTAGAATATGAGATTGAAGTCTAAATTTATATTAGAAAGAAATATGATGTGATATGATATGATATCAGATAGTGGAGAAACACAACACAGAAAGCCACCAGCTGGATATATAATAAATAGTTTTTAATATAACAATCTCTAAACAGATTTTGTAACATTCTTGCTTTGTTTTTTGCTTGTATAACTACAATAAATTAACAAGAAATCGAGTACGTCCATTAACATCTTCCCAACAATAATTATTAATTTATTTATTTAGTTACACCAACAAAGTGATCGTCAATACAAAACTCTGACAAATTCACAATTACTACATGATGTCAACTCAATTATTGTAACAAAAACTTGATTGAATTACTTGCCTCCGCCTTTGAGAAGTAGACTCTCACAAACCCCTTCAAATACTTTTATGTATAGAGGGAATTTCTACTTAAGCAACAAAGTGCGGAGGAAGGGATTTTGTAGATTAAGCCACATATTTATATTTAGGTATTATTAGATTATTTTTTTATAGATTCTATTCTATCAGCCCATGGACGTCCACTGCTGGACATAGGCCTCCCCCAAGCCTCGCCACAAAGACCGGTCCTGCGCTGCCTGCATCCAGCGGATCCCCGCGAACCTCAATAGGTCGTCGGCCCACCTTGTGGGAGGCCTACCCACGCTGCGTCTCCCAGTACGCGGATTTTATAGATTAGTTTATATTATTTTAGTTTTAGTAGTTTAGTTTATTATTTTATAGATTAGATTAGTTTATAGATTAAAATTACAGGCAGCGGCAGAATAGCAGCGATAGTTTCGGCTATCACAAAGCTGAGCCGCGGCCTTTTTATCTCCACTATTAGTATAATTAATATATTGTAATATTGTTTAGATAGAATTAGAAATTTATGTCATATTAATTGAAAAGTTATTTGTATTGTGGAGTAATGTAATTATTATTATTATTATTATTACATTTGATTAATTATGGTTAGTTTATAATTAGCTGGGAAATGATGAATGGAAATTAGTTCAGCGCAATCGGACAACTTCGAATGAACATTGACGGAGACCGCGCTACCGTTGACATTATTGTAGTCCCAAATGATTCTGTTTAAATGAGAGCAAGCATCCAAATCCGAGCGAACGGGGTAACTTATAAACGATTTATATTGAAGCACATTAATAACAGGCCACGAAACTCTAAAAGTTACAGACTGATACGTGGACGACAAAGTCACTTAACGAAAATTTAAATTTAGAAAAAAAGAGCGTTAGCAACTACCCACAAATTAGCGATTAAGATGGCCCAGTATTATTACCGGGTTTACACTACCGCGATTCTTTGGCGTGAAACATGTGAATAGCGTTATTACGACGAGCCAAGGCCATTTCATGCCAGCATCTAATTAACCATGAACGACAATTGACATACTGATTTTATCTTTCTCTGACGAATGCTTTTGTGGGACTTCTTTTCATAGTGTAAGGTTTGTTGTAAAATAATTAAAATTTGTTAATGTTAAGGCAATTTTCGGATTGCCAAATAACAACACTGCTGGTGGGAGCAATTACAGTAGTGGGGACGTGACATAATAAAAAAGGCGGTAGTCTGAAAAAACTGGACAGAACGCAGTGTATTCAGTAGTGAGCAGATATCTAAAGATTGTACAAGTGGAGTTACAAATAAAGCAATACAGAATTAAGTGAACTATTGCAATCTGTGTATTTATTTCCTGGCTTTGGAACCCGAGTCTTACAATAGTATGACGTCATTATCTTCTGTTTCTTCTCAGTCGTATCACTCTTGACAAAGTGGTCGTAACCGACATGTGGTGTTGGAGGGTGTAGGCTTGACGGGTCTCAGGATGTCCCGCCATCTCTTCGTATCCACGTCCCCCATTTAGTGAGTTAAAATAACAGTAACTATCCAACGGGGATTTAGGGGACCTCTCCCTGTAGTTTTAATCTGGTTGGTTCACCGCGTTGGCGATTGGTTTGTGAATAAATGTTTACGTCAAATTTCGAAAATCTGAACTGGGCGTCTTGGGCATGACGTTTGTGGAGGTAGAACAGACTGCCCAAGATTGATGCAAATGGAAGAATTTTATTCGAGCCATACACTCCAGCAAAGGGTAATAGGAAAGAAAGAAGAGACTGCATTGGCGACGTCATAATATACCAGTGGTTGTCAAATTTCCGCGATCACTGAACGCATTCAGCCAGTGCCAGTAAGTTTTACCACAGTCTTGCCATGGATTAGTCTTGCATTCCGATCCGAGTGGTAAAGTTCGTATTTCTAAGACTCCCCGCAATCAAAGGACTTCGAACTAATAGTAAGCACGCGCGGTAGCTAATTAACATCAAATATTCTGTTTAGCTATATCCAGCATTTTAGATACGGTGATTAATATAAAAAATATTGTTTTCTGAGCGTGCCTCGAGTGGGGGTATGTCCTATCCGATTCTGCAAGTTCCCGATATAGGTAACGAACTGTAGATCTTAAAACTACTGCTAGCGACATCTATCGCCGAATAAAGTCTATTAAATACCTTAACCCTTTTAGTACCATGACATGGGGTAAATTGGGATCCTGGGGTAAATTGGGACAAACCTGCGGAAGATTCTCAAAGTACTTGTAGCACGGAATCTACCTAATTTTCTTTAAGGTAATATTTATCAATGTATAGAAGAAAAACCAAGTTAACTATGGAAGTACTAAACATGAGTTAAGTTGGTCCCAAAAATTCGTCAAATTAAATTTAAAATAGTGGTTGAAAAGTGCGTTTTAAAACAGCTTAAAGAACTTTTAAAAAAAGTGATATTATCGTTGTTTTTTCAATAAGATCACAGTTTATATAAGTTTTTAATACACCTGGAAATACCACAACAAACGGTAAGTTGCAATATTCTTATTTTAAATACAATATTTCGACAAAATAAAAAATGTGTATTTTTTCCTTTCTTTTTGGGGAAAATTGGGACGTATGTAGGGTAATTTGGAACGAGACTGGAAAAATTAGGGACGAGAAAACACAAAATTGGAACGCCAAAAGACAAAATAGGGATGGCTTGTTAGGGTTGTCACTGATATCTTATAATAGATTTTTGAGCCTATACTATCACTTAATTGCGTGATGTAAAGAAGGTTAATGTGTTTATCAGTTAGTTTATGTAAGTATTATAGGTAAAAGAAAAGTATATATATAAGTACTTTTTTTTCGCGACATTTACCTTGTAATATCTGCCCGGTCGTATGTTCTTTATAGCAATAAAAAAAATTAAAAGTTAAAAGAACAAACAAATCAAAACCTTTGTTATTTCAGAATCTATTCACGCATCGAATCATGATTTTGTTAACATTCACAACGAACACACACAAATAAAAACAGGCCTCAGATTTTAAATGTAACATTAATTAAAAATCCGAGATATCCAATTATGAGTGAGTGAATTAATTGAGTTCAGTTATTTCGCTTAGAAAGAATTTCTTTTATTTTTTGTTATTATTGGCAGTAATCAGATAAAGCTGTTTTTTTATCTTATTCACCTGATATCTTACTCTTGCTCAAAGATTATTTTGAAAATGTTGATTAAATAAAATTGTATTATTGCATTTCCAGTCCTTTTGTTTTCTATTTTTATTCTATTTTATGATTTTGTTTCAGAGTTGTGATTTTTAAGGAAATTAAATAATAATTTTCTAAAATATAACATGCACATACTTTTTTGATCATTGTATTGTTGATTATCATTCATGTCACATCGCTTCGGAATAGAAACCAGCTTAATTTACACTATGTTGTGTATTGTGCTTAAATTATGGATTGTATTCATCATTTCGGTCCATATAAATAATTATATGGCACCTACCTATATATCGCAGTACTGCGAGTTGACAACCCTTACAAATATCCCAATTTAACCCTTAACCGTGTCAATTTACCCCGGACGCTGGGTAAATTGGGACGGCCATTATTTTACCGATTATTTCTTTAAAATGAATAATTAAAATAATGTAACGGTTTTTATCACCTAGGTACGTTCAAGACTCAACTTATTTCTTTGGTTGAGCAGTGACTATTTAATTGGAACTATTTTAAAATTCAATCTGAAGGTCGATTTTGTCCCTATTTACCCCATTGTACGGTACTGAGTTTGTTTGCACAGTTTACAGAAATTGCTAAAGGATTTTTGATAAAAAGTACCTAAAAAATATATGTATAAAAATCAATGATAAATTCGCAGCAAAATTATTTTAAATCGTTATTTATTAATGTTATTAACTTCGTAAAAACATTACACGGGCGCGCGCTAAGACACTTATGTACGTAGCGGTCGATGTCTAATACCTATAATCAAACTGAGTAAATAGTCTATATATATATATCTTTTTTTTTTTTATTGCTTAGATGGGTGGACGAGCTCACAGCCCACCCGGTGTTAAGTGGTTACTGGAGCCCATAGACATCTATAACTTAAATACGCCACCCACCTTGAGATATAAGTTCTAAGATCTCAAGTATAGTTACAACGGCTGCCCCACCCTTCAAACCGAAACGCATTACTGCTTCACGGCAGAAATAGGCAGGGTGGTGGTACCTACCCGTGCGGACTCACAAGAGGTCCTACCACCAGTACAGTATATTCTTATACCCATTAAGAGAGAGTCGATCTATCGACGGTTCGCGCTGAAAGGGTTAATCGCGCTACGGCAGACATCACAACGCCAATGTCACCACCCACCTCGCAAATGTCATCAGCTATCCACCAACTATTAGAAAATTATTCTTGAAAGTGACAAAAAAATTAAACGAAGTAGGCAGGTACCACAAGAAAGTTTTATTGATTTAAAATTGAAATAATTCAAAATTTCATATTATTACAAAAACCCGGTAAACACTTCAAAACGATGATTCAATGATTCGATACATTGCAATTTCGTCTTGGATTTTAAGCCTCCCAGCGGCGTGTCTAATGAGAAGAAAATCTTTTTAGCTCTTGCATGCACTAAGCCCATAGAGCACATAATGCATGGTTCTCTTAATAAATAAACATAATATCCTGTACACAAATAAGGTGATTCAGCAGTGCCACTTCTAGTCCCATACTGTATCTTGAATTTTTCTTTCAAATCTCCTTTTAAAGTATCATCAATGTCTATTTTCCAAACACCGCCTTCTTGTGTTTTTGCTACATTATCTATGGCCAACATTGCTGGATGTTGTAAAGGATGTTCGTGTCTATTATCCACAGCCAGAGTCACTACAGAGTTTATGGTCGGGTCTACGACGACAGCAGCATTGAAATCACCCTGTAAAATATCCTCGTAAGATTTGATGTTGAAGTACCATTTTACGATCTCAAATGTCAAGGCCATATATATTCTGTGGTTCCTAGCTTCGCTCTGTTTGAAAGGCTGATCGCTCATTATTGTCTCAATATAATGATTCGGATGGAAGTTAAGTGACCAGTGTCTCAAATTTTCCATGTACTGCTTTCTCGTCAACGGTGGAGTTAAAGGTACAGTGGCTTCCCTGAAATATTCGAAGCAATCCTTGATTTCTGGTATATTACGTTCAATGTATTCTTGAATTGATTCTTGAGTGTCACTGTTTAAGAACGAAACAGGAGATAATAATATATCCTTTTTCCGGACACGCTTCAGGTGAAGCAGATGTTTCAATGGTAATTTCTCATTGAGTATTTCAAATAGCTTCGATATGTCTTTAGGCTGTTTTACATGTCCGATAAAGACTTTTATTAGTGGTAGCGTCTGGTAATATTCATCACCTAAAATAATTTGCGGCTGATTTTTGGAGTTAATTATACTGTCTATCAAATTGTCTATGCCTGTTTGATTTTTGATCGTGATACTGTTTATGCTGTCATCAATTCTGTTTCTTTTCACCGGAGGTTCCATATCTTGTCTATTGTATTCTTTCACTGAAAATAAACAATTTCACTGCTGTTTGGTTAAATCACTGTATTCACTATTAAATACACACACGTCACTCTTTTAAATCGAAATGTATTTTTTTAAATATTATAATATCACATCATAAAATTCTATGAAGAGCTAAATTTATTAAGTTTTAATTGTTAAAATTTTGTCTGCCTTTGGATGCCTCTTAACACACGTCAATGGTTTTCTATATAACCATGATGGTGTGTGCATAGAAAAAAACAAATGTTACTTCTAACTTAAATTTAATATCATCGTTTTAAATGTGGTTCTGAAGATGCTTACAAATGGGAACTGGGAGTCAAAAATATTCCTTTAGAAAATAATTTAGAAATTAACTTATTTGATTGGTGTTTGATGGATATTATTATTCATATTGCAATTTGACAATTAAGATTAAGGACATGATTAGGTTAGATAATAATGAATTACCTCTTTAAACATTCACTTTGTTACACTCATAAAAAAAATATTATTGTTTTTTTTTTTTTTTTTTTTTATATAATGGCAATCTGCTGCTACTTTCAGCAATTTCTGCCAGTGTCGTGTTATGGCTACACATGGAACATTGTCGAGCTATTTAAATACACTTTTTATTATGAAAAGTATCCCATTTTGGAAATAATAATGTTGCCTGGGACTAACACAAATTTAATGTTACTATAAACTTACATATTATAATAAAGATTATGTACAGAGAATAATGCACTACATATAATTATAATTTTATAGAGTTAGTAGTTATAAACTTAATAAAAGCATTTATAATACGGGAGTCTGGGAATAGTGAGAGGAGGTGACGGACATTTACCGGCCGTTGAATTTTCAGTTCGCTAATAACTTGGTCCCATATGAGTGAGTTGTTCAAGCGACAATTGAGGAAAATGTGATCTATACTGCCGTCGTCCAAACCACATTCACACAACGAATTGTCACGTATTCTAATTTTATGTAGAAATACCGGAGAACAGCAATGACCTAAACGAACTCTACAGAGCACAGATATAACAGGTTTGGAAATCTTTTTGAATTTAAAAAACCATGGTTTTGTAGGAACGGTGGGTTGGATTGAAGCATATAAGCCTCCCTTCGTCTTACTGGACTCTGTCCAGTAGGCTTGCCATGACTTACTTAAATTAGACTTAGCAAGATGGAGTAAATCATAAGTTTGGACAGAGTGATGTTTTAGGTCGGCTAGGCTGCTGGAGATTGCAGCTTTGGCCAATGAATCAGCAATCTCATTACCTCTGATGCCAGAGTGGCCAGGAATCCATACCAAGATAATGTCGATCTGCTTTTTCGAGCATGAAAACAAACAATTTTTAATTTCAGAGATTATTGAACTGTGGAGTTTATCCCTGAAAGGGTTTTTGACGATAGCGTCCAGGGCACTTCTAGAGTCTGAAAAAATAACTGCCCTTGTAATAGTGCTATGGGAAAAAACAAACTGACAGGCTTCTAAAATACCAATGCATTCCCCAGAAAACACAGATGTTTCCGGAGGGCACCGGAATTGAAGGAAAATGTTGGAATTTTGGTAATAAACTGAGACACCCGTCCCACTATGAGATGAAAGTTTCGAAGCATCAGTAAAAAACCTGTGATAATCTCGCCACCTGGACTCAACTATGGACAAGAATTGTGTATTGGCCTCAACAGTTTCCTTGTCCAAGTCAATGGACGCAATATGATTTGGTATGAAGCTTAAAACTTCAATTGGAGAGTCATACATGGGGAATCTATTACACTGCTGGACATGAGTTCTTTCCTCAATCATACGGATCTTCCTAAAAGAATTCAAAATAAGAGGGGGATCCTTATACTTCCAGTAATCTACGTTCCCATATAATCTATCTAGGTGGATGAGTTTTGGCAGTATCATATGGTTTTTATGGAAGTATGCTTTAATTATAAACCTATCTGCAAGATACTGCCTGCGAAGGATAAGAGGTGGGTCGGCACTCTCCACCTGCAGGGCATTGCTTGGGCTGGACTTCATACAACCCAATATAATGCGGAGAGACTTTGATTGAATGGCATCCAATTTTGCTAATGCTGTTTTGTTGCAAGGGTCTAATAAGAAAGAGCCATAATCCAATAAACTTCTTATTGTAGCATTATAAATGAGTTTTAATGTGATAGGATGGGCACCCCACCAAACACCCGCAAGAGCCCGCAACATATTAATATTTCTCTCACATTTACTAATTGTGTAATTAAAATGTGCGATACCGGATAGTCTAGAGTCCAAGACGACGCCGAGAAATTTCACATTATCTTCGACCTTGATGGGAGATCCTTCAATTTCTAGATGTACATCTGGTATAACTCGTTTACGAGAGAAAACCACAACAGAGCTCTTAGAGGCTGACAATTGGAGTCCATGAGCAGAAAGCCAATGATTCAGAGAATTGAGGGATATTTGCATGGATATGCCAGCGTCAACTATGGATGGGACAGCTGTATATATGCACAGGTCATCTGCATATTGTAAAATATGGCATCCGATGTTGAGTGACCTATGCAAATCAGATGTATAAATGTTGTACAGCAAGGGACTCAACACCGAACCCTGGGGGAGAGCCCTCCAGAGCAGCCTGGATGTGTGGACAAGATCACTAGGGATGTGTACGCTAACAGTACGGCCTGCCAGAAAATTACATATGCAACGTTGTATCTTTACCGGAACACTCAGCTCACGTAATTTACTTCTGAGCACGGAAAGAAGAACATTGTCGTATGCAGATGAAATGTCTAGGAAACAGGCCACAACCGACTGGTTTTCACTGAAGGCAATTCGCGTATCAGAAATAAAGGTGCCGATGCTATCTAAGGTACTGAACCCCTTTCGGAATCCAAACTGAGAGTCTGCTATCATTCCCTTACTTTCCACATACCACTCCAACCTATTTTTAATTAAATGTTCAAGGATCTTACCAATTACAGGGGAGAGTGCAATAGGACGGTAGTGATCAGGATTATCAGGAGATTTGCCTGGCTTCAGAATAGGGATGATTAATTGAGATTTCCAAGCGTCAGGGATATAACCAAAATTAAAACATGTATTTATTAAATTTAGAAGGAACTGACGACTATGTTGACCAGACATTTTGTAAAACGAGTAGGGAAAGCCATCTAAGCCAGGAGATGAGTCCTGGACATATTTAAGTACAGAATTTAGCTCATTTATGGAGAAAGGTTCGTCTAAAGGATCAACAGCGAGCATATTAATTGCCAATGAGGGACATTCATCAGCAAGAGGAGCATAGGCAGGAGCCAATCTGTTAATGAATTGTAGGGCGATGCTCCGTGAGATATTGGGAGAATTTTGAGGGAAGCATCCGCGTCTAAATTTTTTATAATTTTGCCAGACTAGGGAAGACGGGGATGAAGGTGAAAGAGAGGAACAAAATTTTTTCCAACTCTCATACTTTTTTTTCTTGAATGTGCGCTTGGATTTAGCCACTATTCTGTTAAATTCCCGAAGGTTGGAGAGGGTCATATTCTTGATGTAATTAAATTCAGCTTCTTTCCGGGATTTAATAAGGTCTGTGCATTCTCTGTCCCACCAGGGAGGAGAAGATAATTTTCCCAAAGATGAATTTTTCAAGGGAATACTCAGATCTGCAGCAGCTGAAATGGAATCTGAATACAAACTCAAACAAGCATCCAAATTGTCAAAAGAGATTTGGGGAAAGGAAAGGATTCTTTTATCTAGATTCTGTTGGTAAATGTCCCACCTGGCGTCAGTAATGCGATACTGCAATAAGGGAGTTCTATTTTTGCTGGGGAGAGACCTATTGGAAAAGGTAGAACAAATAGGGTAATGATCACTACCGTATGTTAAATTAAGACGTTTCCAGTCTAGGGAATTTACTAGAGTGGATGAACACAGTGTTAGGTCCACACAGCTTCTGCTTTGACCCGGTCTAGGGAGTCTAGTGGCTGATCCATCGTTAAGGACGTATAACCCTATTTCATCTATTAGCTCTGCCAAATATGTACCTGAAGCGTCACAATGGTCAGATCCCCACAAGAAGTGATGACAATTAAAATCTCCCATAAGAATAATTGGGTTCAATAAAATACATAAATTTCTTAGGAAAGGAATACATATAGGGACAGAAGGAGGGAAATAAATGGAGATAAAATTAATACCAATGATGTTAACACCAATGGCATTAATCTCGGCTCCATGAGGAGGAAGAGAAAGAGAAGAAGAAGGGAAGACATTGTTGACCAGTATAGCAGCACCACCATACCCGTCATCACGATCATCACGGTAGGTGCTATAACCTGGGATGTGAAATGGGAGATGTGGCAAGAGCCACGTCTCAGAAATTGCAAAGATTGCGGGATTATATAAATTGATTAAATGGAGAAAGTCATGTTTTTTTGGGAGGGCGCTCCTGGCATTCCACTGCAAGAGATTTAGATCCATTATGGTGGGAAAAAATAGTGTCAATTATGTCATTGGCAACGTGGTCAGGTAGGTTAATTTTAGTTAAAAGAGAAGCTAGTAGTTTAATTAGAGAGAAGATTTCACTAGAGGGAATATCTTCAGAAGGAGAAGAATTTTTACTGAGAGCGCAGCCATTAGTAGAGGGAGAAAAAGAGTAGGAATTAGTAATAGCTCTATGGGTTCTTTGATCATAGCCCGGGACGTGAGGGGCATGACTTTTAGGCTTCTGGAGGATCGTTTTTCTGTAGGAGGAAGAGGAAGTCTGAGGATGGAAACGTAAGGACGAGGGGGCTGAAGGAATAATATGAGTTGTGGGAGGGACTGATGCTGAAACATCAGCAAAGGACTTTGACACAGTAGGGAATGTTTTGGATGCTTCTGCATATGAGATGTTGTTCTGGGCCATAGCAACTTTAATATTTTTTTGTCTCTGGTATTCAGGGCATTGCTTGCTATTAGCACAGTGAGGTCCAGAGCAATAAAAGCAAGTTGGGTCCTCTTTAGTGCAGTTCTCACCAAAGTGTTCATCACCACAGCGGAAACAGCGGGGCTTTGAGCGACATTGAGTTTTTGTATGACCGAATTTACAGCATCCAAAGCATTGTACAGTAGGGAAATAATATATATCTACAGGGAGGGAATTGAAGCAGCAAAAGACACGTTTTGGGAGGGTCTGACCATCAAATGTAAGAACCACAGAGGAAGTAGGTTTCCATTCTGGTACCCCATCAGTAATAACTTTGTGATTAATGCGTCTCACCTTCAGTATTCCGCCACAACCAGATGGTGTCTTAATATTTAAAGCTATCTCTTCTTCTGACCAGTCATTAGGCACACCCTTAATAATACCCATCCTAGTGATATTATAAGTCGGGATTAATGAGGAGTATCCATTTTCTAACAATTCTTTGTTGGCCAAAAATGAGTTTGCATCCTCTGGAGATTTAAACTGGACAGCAATCCTATTCCGACCTATTTTTTTGACTCCATCAGGAAGAACATTTTTAATATTAAGTTTGATCATCATCTGTCCAAACTTAATGGGGTGGAGGGTAGTTCCCGATTTCGGGTCAGATTCTATACGAGTAACATGGACCAAAAATGGAGCCACATCCCTCGCAGAATAGCGTTCGCGACTATACTTATTAGGTGCTAACGGTCGTTGTTGTTTGGGAGTAGACGAAGCAAGATCATTATCATTGTTGGTTTCGAGAGCTCGCTTACGATGATGTGCTTCAATCGACTCGAAACTAGTTAATGGTACAGTAAGGACTGGTGAGTATGTAAAATCACCCTGAGGATGTTGTCCCTCATCGTTCCAGGTTAAACTAGGATCTGGGGGACGGCCAGGGGGTCGATCGTCAACCTCCATGATCGGCCCGCATTGACTATGCGAGATTAAATAAATGAAAACTTACCTTATGGCTTCACACAAAATTTAACAATTACAACAAGAAGAACAAACACAGATAGATATAGGCAGCAAAAAATATAACCAAAAATACAAACAATTAAAAATTAAAAGGAAAAATCGTTCGCATGTGCTAACCATCAAACACCCTCCTCCAAAAAACTCAATATTATTGTTGTCATTGGCATTAAAATCTTTTTTTTTCTATATTTCTGGATACTAGATGACCTGGTGTACTCCATATCAATAAACATAGCTAAACTTTATTTTTTTTAATGTTAGCTAATATGAATAAACAAATGCAAAAGTGACTGTTTTAAATAAAACTAAAACAATAATGCGGTGAGAATTTTTTTGGTTTATTTTATAACGCATTGACTCAAACTTAAAAATGTATATGTAGAACAATAACATTCGAACCCATTAATGAGATAATCCCTTATCTAATATAAAATATTAAGAAAATATTTCACAGCACTATGTATTTTAATGTATTGAGATTATGAGATTCTCATTAATTTTTAACGTGATTGCTCTTTACTACTATTTATTACTATACACTCAACAGGTTAATTTTTTTTTGTTACATATATTGAAGAATAGATTGTTATTTTAAAATAGCGTAAATAAAATCGTATAGAACCGAATCGGTTTTGTTAATTTGAAGTCGAACCTATAATTATGTAATGTTTAAACCATAAATTTGCATATTCAATTCGTTTCGTTGATAAAATACGTGTTAGAACAGAGAAATAAATTAAAGTTACCTGATTTTTAATCCTTCAGTTCTTGTGCCCGATTTCAATCTTTCGGTACAATATTTTTGTTAAAATGCGAAGTTACTTTGATTTACTATTTAGCATAAAATTCACGATAATTTACATATTCATCAACATTTAGAGCATCAATTTGTCACACACGTAAATTATGAAAACTTAGCAGCCATGACAGGTCGGTAACTTGTTTCGGTTTTCAAAACGTGGTCAAAACAATAAAATAGAAAAATTGTTATTGGCGTAAAGAATAAAATTGCAGATTTGTCCAATAAAATTTTGTTAAATTAATGTCAAAGTTCTTGATGATCGCACAGAACAAATCAGTTGGGACTTAAAAATGCTTCGTTACACGCAGCATTGCAGAACAAAACCATTGACATGTACTCGACTACTGTAGTCTCTACTCTCTAGTCTAATTGAAAACAGTAGAAGAAGAAGAAGAAGAAAATCTTTATTCGCCAGAAATATAGTTTACAAGATATTGTGGATATAGGATATAGTTTCATATATTTCGCCTGTTTAGGCATGCGAAAATTTAACTTATTTTTATATTAATTCTAACACAAAATTTACTAAATCTATCTATTTTTACATTCTATCACTTCTTATTCTAATATTTTATTATGTACAACACTTATCATTTAAAAACTCTTGCACACTATAATAAGCCTTATCTATTAGCCATAAATATAATTTCTTGCATGAGTTCGTAAATCGCAGTCACCTCTTAGGTACCTATATTTGCATTCGTTGACAGCCAAAGAATCAAAATTGGGTCAGCAAAAGATTAATCTACCGAACACCCAATCTTCGACATTCAGTATTTTAGTGCCTTTGACACCACTTAACACTAATCTGTTTACATGGACTATAATCTCTTGTCCCCTGAACCAATTAAATTTCTGTTTGGAGAACTAAGAAAGCTCACTGGCCGATGCTTGCGATGCCATTAAATAGTTTTGATCAATTGTGTAATTTTCACCAAGCTTATACTATGTTGAAACTAAGTTCGTTGGAACGTATTTGGAGAAAAATCGATACTAGTCAGTCTAGTTTTTCAGTATATAAGTTTCTGAATATAAGTAATTTCCTAGAAGGGAGTAGACCGTTAATATGAGCTTTCAAATACTTGGTGGTTAGAATTGAGGAATCTCAATTCCGTTGTATACATTTATATGCAGGATATGCGTACAAAAACATGTACAGATGTACCACTTATTTAGATAACAATCGGGAAAGTTAGAAGATATGGAATATTTTTTATGATTGCTACATAAAACGACACACGAAAGATCTGCAATCGATTTTTACTACTCCATAGTTCGACGGAAGGAGTCCTAATTCGGAACTTGTAATTAAATCTATAGTAGTAGGTAGGTAAACAGGTAGTAAAAGTAGTGTATACTTCAGGATTTTAATTTCAGCAAAGCAACCCCATCCGAGAGGAGTACATGGGGGTTTAATCCACGGGCTACGGACGCTACTATATAGTCATTTACTACGCAATGCGTAAGTTTAATACGCATACATATTTTCCCACACTAATCTAAGTTTTTTTTTTTTTTTTTTTTTTTTTTTTTTTTTATTGATTAGATGGTTGGACGATCTCACTGCCCACCTGGTGTTAAGTGGTTACTGGAGCCCATAGACATCTACAACGTAAATGCGCCACCCACATCGAGATATAAGTTCTAAGGTCTCAGTATAGTTACAACGACTACCCCACCCTTCGAACCGAAACGCATTACTGCTTCACGGCGGTAATATGCCGGGTGGTGGTACCCACCCGTGCGGACCCACAAGAGGTCCTACCACCAGTGATTACGCAAATTATAATTTTGCGGGTTTGGTTTTTATTACACGATGTTATTCCTTCACCGTGGAACTCAATCGTGAACATTTGTTGAGTACGTATTTCATTAGAAAAATTGGTACCCGCCTGCGGGATTCGAACACCGGTGATTCGCTACATACGAATGCACCGGACGTCTTATCCTATAGGCCACGACGACTTCACAATCCTACATCTTCACATCTTACAATAATGTTAATGACTTTAATACATGGAGTTAATAAGTACCTACAACTAAAATAATAACTCTATGCTTTAATATTACTGACGTAATTCAGGATCTTTGAATTATCGTTTTATTTTTTCAATGGGATTGCGCAAATAAATCAAAATATTTTACTCTATAAAAGCCATTTTATTTCTGGTAGCCCCTTGAATATGTAAAATATTGGATAAGTTTTCGATTAAACAAGTTCTTGAAATGACGATAAAGACGATATTTTACTGACTCTCCAAAGCCTGATACCAAGCCTGGCAAGTTTCGGTAGTGATTTCACATAACGCTGCAATCGCTCTGCCCGAAGAATCATTCTCTGGAATTAAAAATTATACACTATTGACAACGGCACTAGATTAAATTTTCAATAATTTACAGATATATCTACATAAGTACAAAAGTTTGGCTTTTCAAGCATCGGTCACCATCCTCGTGGGACTTGTTAATCACGACGAAGAGTTCGACGAGCGAATTAACTCATAGACACAGACCACTAAGTTTCTCGCCAGATCTTCCCAGTGGCTCGCGATTCCGATCCGGTGGTAGATTATATCAAGCAGTACACTCGGTAGGGATTTTAATGTTAGCAAATTCTGTGAGGTTGAGCCCGTGAGCTCACCTACCCATCCGCGTGAAGCTGGAGTAGCCCCTTAAGCTACCAGCGAAAAGGTGGGGGAAAAATATACAAAAAGGGGACACTAATCTACAGGTCTATCTTATCACTAATCTTACCTATAATACATTTAAAATCCATCTTAATATTTAACTAAACTTGGGGGTAGTAAGTAATATTGAGAAAATTATAGTTAATTTACCTTTTTTTAAACGTTCTTACCTACGTTATTTCGCTTCCCGAAAATCGATCCATTGAAAGGTGGTTTTCTGTACGTTGCTTCAATTGTTGCCAACGTCAAAATAATCACGAGAAACATGAAATAAATCAGGTCGGCGCGCATTTTAAAGCTGTAAAAGCATCAAAATTTAGAGTTTTCAAAAAATACATACTACATATATTTGTAACACACAACATGTCACAACTATTTAAATAGTCATCTGGTCGTATATATACTGTAACATAAAAATAAGAAAAATGAATTTACAAAAAAAATAATGTAAAATTAAAAGTAGCGCTTAAAACTCACAGAACCAAATTGAATTAGTGGCTCGTGAGAGTGCTTCTAAGGTATGATGTATGAATTTCAGTTAAATAAATCTAAATCGGGAAAGTCCAATCCATTGTTAAAAGCAAAAACATTTAATTCTCTAGGTAGTCACAAATAATCCATGTGCCTTATAGTGACTAGTGACCTGTATTGATTTTATTATGTATATTGCTTAGTGTTTGACCGTCCCGACAATGAAGTCCAATCCCCAACTAAAATATTCTTATTACATTACTTACTTCAACAACTGATAATGGTAGAAAAGTTTTCTTAACTAAAAGCTATGTTGCTGTTGGAATACTGATGACGTTGTCGTCTTTCGCTTGCTTTTATACCACATCACTCACAACCTACTTTATATTTCCACCAAGAGTGCGAGCAGGACCCAAGTATTATTATCGAAGCATAATTTTATTATCTTTCATCATTTGCCAAGAAATTGTTGTGTATTTAGAAAATAATTGAATTGTGCATAAAGGCATGCTACTATGAAATGCGTACTGGTCACACTAGCATACTTATACTGTGTCCCGCGGTTCCACTCGCATTAAATTAGAATTTCGGAGGCCAGTCTAGCGAAGATTTACTTAGTTAATTAAAATACTTATTACCTATTTTGAGTCATTTTTTAATATCCCGTTTCCGCTATCATATGGACGTTATGATTATCTCAAAAGTTATTTCTATATTATAACGAAATGTGACTATTTTTTCTTTTTCGTTAATTCGAAACTTTCTCAAATGAGGATTTTATATTTAAGTGTAAATGTACAAATGTTGCAACAATAAAATTTAAATGATATAACCAAAAGTGGATGGAGCAAAAGAAACACAAAAACAAACAGAAAAAACTCTCCCTAAGGAACGTAGCAATGAATTTACTCCTGGAGTCGTCGTGGCCTAAAGGATAAGATTTCCGGTGCACTAATATCTAGCGATGCACCGGTGTTCGAATCCCGCTGGCGGGTACCAATTTTGTAATGAAATACGTCCTTGACAAATGTTCATGATTAACTTCCACGGTGAAGGAATAACATCGTGTAATAAAAATCAAACCCGCAAAATTTGCGTAATTACTGGTGGTAGGACATCCTGTGAGTCCGCACGGGTAGGTACCACCACCCCGCCTATTTCTGCCGTGAAGCAGTGATGCGTTTCGGTTTGAAGGATGGGGCAGCCGTCGTAACTATACTGAGACCTTAGAACTTATAGCTCAAGGTGGGTGGCGCATTTACGTTGTAGATGTCTATGGGCTCCAGTAACCAGGTGGACTGTGAGCTCGTTCACCCATCGGAAAATAAAATAAAAAATTAACCCAGGGAAAGTTGACAATAAGCCGATGGCCGGTCGTTAAACTCATGCCTTATTTCTATGCATAGTAAGAAGACATACCTCAGCGACCCCCCATTATGTGGGATAAGGAAGAGTAAAAGACGAAGAAGATATCATAGGGACAGTGATGTGAAAAGCTCTTAAGATTTTTTTAACATTAAATAGGATTCATCAATATAGATTTGAATAAGCATACCGTTTCTTTACTTTTTCACCAACAAAAAAAATATCTGAAACAATTTTACTGAAATTTATTTAGCACGCGCTTCCCTTAAATAAAAACAAAACAATATCAAAGAATGTAATTTCTCGTAAATAGAACGGATATTGCAATGAAATTTGCTGCCGTAATCAACTTATTTGTCTCCTTAATAGGTCTGTCATTTCTTATTAATATTAAGGACGTACTCTAGAGAATTTAAAGGAAAGCAATTGTTACAGTTTATTACTTTTAACAAAGAAGTACATGGGCTAGTGATGCACGGCGGCCACTCGAACGAATAGGTGAGCTCACGGAACCTGAGGATGTTGCTAACAATAGCCCTAACAAGAGCAGTTCTTCACTGAATCTACCATCGGTTCAGAAACTGTCTATGGGTGAATTTACTCGCCGAACCCTTCGTCGCAAGCGACGGGTTCCACTAGAACGGTGACCAGTGCTTGAGGTGCCTAAAAGCACCTTATAGTGGATCGGGAAGATCCGAAATGACCAGCTTAGGGTGACGTCGACTGTTTACCATTTGGTCCGCACGTTCAGGTATGTAGGCACCGGCGGCCATGACAAGAGGGTTTTCGTGTCGTGCCGCTTTCAATGACGCACTAATGCCGACTGAAAATAAGTATTGATGAAGTCAAGCTTCAGATCGTCGTGGAGAGCCACGTTCCTCATACCCGATCCGGTGGACCGAATGGTAAACAGTCGAGGTCGCCCTAAACACGTCATTACGGATCCTCCCGATCCATTAATGGTGCTTTTAGGTACCTCAAGTATCGGTCGGTCACTGTCCTCGCCGAATACGCTTCGTCGCTTGCGGCGAAGGGCTCGACGAGTAAATTAACCCATAGACACAGCCCACTGAGTTTCTCGTTGGATCTTCTCATTGGGTCGCGTTTCCGATCCGGTGGTTTTTTTTTTTTTTTTTTTTTTTTTTTTTTTTTTTTTTTTTTTTTTTTTTTTTTTTTTTTTTTTTTTTTTTTTTTTTTTGTCAGGAGGAAATCGCCGGACTTCCGGCCTTCCCTGGGGATGGAGGGCGGGGTATGTCGGAGTCGAACCGACTAAAACCTCCTGTCTCTCAACAACCAACGTCCAAACCTCGCATGAGACATCTCTCCCATCACCCTCCCCCTCGGGACGCCGGACTGGTGGTCGTCGGCGCCACGACCACCAGCCCTCTCGGTCGGCAGGCTATCCGAAGCCCGCCTAGATGGCGCCGGTTAGAATGGTCTATCCTACGGAATACCCCGCTGGGTCAGAACCAGCGTGGGTTGAGGATAGCCGGCCTTCCATCACCCGGATGCTCATGCGTAAAACGCGTGCAGAGCAGCTTGCACGACGTCTTCTTAGGTCCCCCTCGCCGGTCCCCAGACCGACATATGAGGGGGACCCGAAACACTTAGAGGGCCAGGGCTTGGGCGAGATCCGCCTCCCTGGCCCCCGCTCGACGGCGGCGGGCCTGTGCGTCTCTCACGCGCCCCGCCGCCTCCTTCTGCGAGATGGTGCACTCGCAGAAGTCGAGCATCGCCTTCCACGACTCGTCGTCACCGAGCATCGATGCCACAACACTCGGCAACGACAAGTCGTTTCCTATTTTTGCGACGAGGACACGGCGCCACCCCTCCCATGCGGGGCAGGCGAAGAGCGTGTGCTCCACCGTGTCCAAGTCGCAACCACAATGGTGGCACTCTGCCGTCGGCTCGGCTCCGATCCGGTGCAGGAACTCACCGAAGCAACCATGCCCAGTGAGCACCTGCGTGAGCCGGAAAGTGAGGCGTCCTCTGTCACGATTCACCCAATTCACAAGAACCGGGTGAATCGCCTCGACGGTCCTACGACCAGCCGAAGGATCGGCCAGCCGTCTGGACCATGACTCCAGCTCCGATCCGGTGGTAGATACTGCGAAGCACTGTTCTTTCTAGGGCCAGTATTAGCAATACTCCGGTTTGAGCCCCGTGAGCTCACCTACTAGCTCGGTGAATCTAGAAAAACCCCTCGAGATGACTAGAATAGGTAATAAAAAAAGAAAGAAAAGGTTTCAAGGATCTCAAGATGTCTCACAGCCTAAATACCGTAAGCCACCTTGAAGCGTAAATTCCATGTCTCTAATTTATCGTAGAAGGGCTAACCTACCTTCCAAACCTGAATGGTGTTTGGCCCAAAAATGGGTAGATTTTTTTCGACCTACTCCTAACCTAGCCAGATGTTTAACACAGAAACACATTTATTAAACTACATATTTGCGTTTTGATCTATTATGTATATTATTTCTTGGTCTTGGATATCGTCCGTGGGTTTATATTGTTTGAGATGAACCCGTCATCTCGTTTTCAACTGAAGCCGTCCGAGACCGGAGTAGAGTTTATCCTTATTTACCTCCTCCTCCTTGCGTCGTGTTCCTCAGTGCTGAAGGTCCTGACCTTCACGGAGCGCTTTTGTTTGGACTACGTTCCTCCATTCCCTCCTATCCTCTGCACAGTGGATAGCGACATTGATGCTAGAGTCCAACGTCGTCATCATTTGATCGGATCAGTGCATGGAGTTACGCCCGCTAGGGCTCTTTCCTTACATTTTGCCGGTGATGAGTAGTCTTTCGATTATACTATCTAGAATCAGTATATTCATTCACAGTTCCAGATATCATTTTTGCCACTTACTATCCAGCTTTGAAATTAAATTCCACGATATTTTATGAGCGCGAAAAATAGCAGTGAGCAGCAGCTTGACTGTGTCCCTGGCATTTCTAACAAGCATGTCGGACTGTAACCACTCATTCACAGGTGGGCCGCAAGCTCGTTTGCCTACAATGGCACCTATTTCCTCACCATAATTATGGGCAGTCTTCTTCCAGGGAATGTGGTGTGAAAATATCAAAACGTTATAATATAAGTAAGTTTGATTGGGAGTAGTGATATTTACTGAATTTAACGCCGTTGTGTATTCAGAACGCTTTGTTTCTCAAATGGATATGAAAATAATGTAGCCATATTCTTTGATTATTTCTGAGCTTATGAATATTGAATTTAATAGACAGCTGAATTCACAAAAACTAAGATTACACCCTATACACCCTATGGGGCTTAGTTTTCAATATCAGTTTAATTTTATGCACTAACAAACTTAAAATCCCTCTGGGTCCACTGTCAATATGCGGTTAATATCCACTTAATCCAATAATTGAAGGAGCCGAAGGAGGGTATTGCCTCCGACGCCATTTTCTAAAATCTTGGTATAAATTGGCGGGAAACTCGGGATTAGACATCAGTTGACAGCTGACATCGGTCGGGTTACCAAGACAGGAAAAATAACATAAAAGGTAAAATCACGATTATTTGTTTTCAGTTATTGCACATTTCACACACTTATAATGAGCCAATTGTGAACCTTATGTGAAAATTATGTATATTATAATAGTCCTTAATGTAGTACAAGATAGGATTTTTCTTGATATCAGAAGCATTTTAATTTACGCAGCGGTGTCATTTTATCGAATTGAACCCATCATTTTGATTGCGTTAAAATCTTTTCCTAATTTCCATTTGGCGCTTAAGAACTCTGCTGCCGTTTTCACTGATTACATTGGTTCACTTATAAACATTTTACATTTAATTTAAAAAAACTGAACTAAATCGAAAATTTAATCATTTTCAGATGTCGAGAGCTGTAATGAGAATGACAGTCACTTTCTGCATTGTAGCCATCTTGCTGTGTCTGTTGGACTTCAGCGAGGCTAACTACAAAAACGCACCGATGAATGGAATTATGTTCGGAAAAAGGGGACCTACGGGCAAGTAATCTATAAACTTTATCCGAAAAAGTTTTTTTTTAATTGTACTTCGGTGGACGAGCTCACGGTCCACCGGGTGTTAAGCGGTTACTGAAGTCCAAAAATAAATAAACCATAAAAATAAAACCATAAAAAATAAAAAATAAATAAACCTTGAGACATGAGTTCTAAGTTTCAGTTTTATAATACAACGCTTGCGACACCCTTCAAACCAAAACGGAAGTAACTGCTTCACGACAGAGATAGGCAGGGTGCTGGTAACAACCCTTGTGGGCTTCAACGCGCCCTATTACCGGCAATTACGCGAATTATGCAAAGGCAACAAGAGCTTTAATCAGTTCGAGATATTTTTTTCCTGCAGAAAGACTGAGATTAATTTCCAGACACGATATTCCTTTCAAGTCATGACAGACTCTCTTCCAGAGAGGTTTAGGAAGTTTATTTTTGAAAGAAGTATTTAACTACAACGAGCAGCACCACCACTTATCTGATGGTCTACTTGTCAGTCTATCTTACACTGCATTCAAGAAAGGGATTAGGGTCTGTAATAGTATATTATTTTCATAAAGCGTGACTCTTGTGACGGCTAGGCTCAAGATCTAGTTACTCAAACGTTTGGGTGATGCCGTCAGTTTATAAATAAATAATTAAGTTTAAATCACACTAAACATGTTAAACATTGTTTCAGATTATGATTCACGTAGCAAGACTTTCACTGCTTTGTGTGAGATTGCTACCGAAGCTTGTCAGGCGTGGTTCCCGACGCAAGAAAACTAGAATATCTCGTAGATTCGTAGATGTCAACAACGGCGACTTGAATAAACTTCAAACAAAATTATGAAAATGAATACATTTTTGTCGATTTTGTATTACTTAGTTGTAGCTGAATGCTTTTTAGGACTAAATTCTTTAATTCTGAGTCTTTATAAGAAATATAGAAGGCTGGGGTTTTTTGCAAATAAAGGCTTTTGTTAAACAAACTACACTTCATTTGTTTCATTTATTAATTAATTTAGATCACAACAAGTATAGCGTAAAACGAATCGTTTCTATAACCTACATTTTGAATTTTATTATGGCAGCACCGTGGGAAAACGAGACAATTTACGGAACTTAGAAATCAAGGAAGAAACTACCTACCATTCTCTACACATTCAATTCTTTGTTGTTTTTGTGAACAGAATTTTTTCTTATTAGAATATTAATTTCCTTGATAGTGTAATAAGACCTTTTCTCTAGTTTGGTATACTACCATTGATTTCGCAAAATGTTTTGCAAAATAGTTGATAAAGCCTGATAACACTGAATGTATGTGAAATGTAAATGTCAATAACAATGCAGTGACGTTTCGTATTTTTTCAGAAAAATAGCAAATTTAATTCTACCTTAGTTTTTTTAATAAAATGTATTTTCGAAGCTATGATCTCGTGGTGAAATGAAAAAGTGAAAAGTGAAAAATTCCTATTTAATTCTTAAGATTCTCCAATAGAAAACATGACAACGAAGGAATTGTACACGAAGGTAATGTTATAAACTCAAATGAATTTGTGGCACTTTGCTAAATTAAAAAAAAAAAATTAAAAACAAATTTTCGTAAAAAGGGTGAATCCATGGAAGAGGTCTTATTTGTTTTTTAAACCGTTCACAACAATTATAGAAACAATCTGGCAGTACATGAACTAACGAAGTAATAATTAATCACCTTTACTACCTATCAGTCTCATAGTTAAATATCACACTTGCGTGCTTTCGGAAAAAATGATCTAAGTCTTGTTGTGTTATGCATGTTAGACAGTGAAATGATGATAGGAAAGTTTTTATTTATTTAATTTCTCTTTTAGAAGTCTTCAAATATTCAAAAAAAAAAAATACACAAGTATGTTTAAAACAATATTGGACCTGTCAAATGTTTTGTTAAAATTATTCATCAATTTTGTCAAAACTAAATGAATCGAATTTTTTTGTTTTATCTTGGTCAGAGAACATACATTAGATTAATAAAACAAATTATTATTTTTTACCATAGAGAAATTTATTTCCTATTAGAAAAACAAAAATCATTGGGACAAGAATATTTATGTGTACAAAAATATTTCTAAAATATCTAATAGGTATTATGTAATGGTTTAATTCAAATTAACTGTATCAAAGCATTACAATAACAAAGTATATTTTGTTAAAATAACTTGATCACTGAATATAACCTTAGACTTAGTGAATGTAAAACTTGTGTTTATTTTTACAATGCAATTTTCATATAGAATTTTCTTGACATTGGTTGAAATTACTAAGAGCAAAAGCACAACTATTAATTACAATACTAAATTTTAAGGATATCCCAGAATAAGCTAGTTATCAAAAAATTATGTTTTCAAAATTTTGTATACATGTGGTTGATTGGTAATTGGTAATGTAATCAATATAAGCAGACAATACTTTTTAATTTACCCACTTTAAGAACTTTTGAGCTAACTATAAATCGAATAAATATAGTTACTATAAATAATAATACAGATAATTTGTGAAGGGTCCTATCCACCTTGCATCAAAAAACCTCAATGCTGATGGGGTTGTGGCCTCCTCTAATAACCTTCTCTTGGTTGTAAAGGGTAGCAGGCAATAAGTGGATGAGAAGAGCTTAACACTGAGCTCAATCTTGTAAATTGGGAGAGACCTAAGTCAAACAGTTGACGACTATGGGCTTATGATGATTATTATGACATGATTATATTGTAACAGAGACCCATTAACTTTAGCTTAGCACCCCCATTAGCTTAGCACCCATTAGCCTAGCACCCATTAGCGATAAAGTTAGGTCTGACAACTTAGAAGATCTATTTTAACAAGACACCTGATATGATCAAATCTACTGAGATGAAACACAATGGGAACTCTCAATTTTTCCAAAAAAATAAGACCTAAATAACTTCCACAATGATTATATTATATTGAGTAGCCTTTAACAAAATTCAAACCCTCTAAAAAGGATAAATTAGCACAATTACTAGTGGCAGGATACTGATAGCTCATATGACTAAATTTCGCTATCTTATATATTCCTGTGACAAGGCAGTCAAGGACTCCTGCTTTCCTGTTTAAAGATTAGATAGCCAATACAAGACTGATTTTAGATATCTGGTCACCTACATTTTGACATTTATGTGCAGCAGTAAATAATTAACACCGGAATGACGTAGGCTTGACCTCAAACCAGCAGCAATAAAATAATAATTTACAATGCTAATTTTAAAACATAATTAATAAATATCTATTCAATAAAGATGATTTTGTGAATTAGTGTTAAATGAAAAAAAAAATGTTTTTGTTAATTATCATAGTAACCTTGTGCAACCAGGAAATGACTGTATGACATCACACCTTGAAAAGTCACGGACTTTTGTGCAATCAGCATTTAGATAATCTTAATTGAAGTGATAAAATGATGTTCTTTTCGTATTTACTTTTGCATTGTTGAATTTTTGCTGGTTCAGTCTGTATTGATTGTTACCACCTCCCAGTATGTTTCTGGCAATAAACTATCCTGTGTGATGGGTCGGAAAGTCAATATTCAAATGAAACCGAACTGGTCATAAAAATCAGAATGCAACGTATGAGTACTGAAATTTTTAAATATGTTTAGTTAACGCAGGCAGCATTGGAGGAAGCTGGTGCAAAAACTGGACCAAGGTGGTCGCGACCCTCAGTAATGAGGAAGCGACAGAGAAGAGAAGAAGTTAATAATAATAGCGTTTCATAGTACTTGATTGAATAACTTAAAGTAATGTAACAATAATATATTTATTTAACAATCACTACATAGTATAAAACAAAGTCGCTTTCTCTGTCCCTATATCCTTATGTATGCTTAAATCTTTAAAACTACGTAACGGATTTTGATGCGGTTTTTTTAATAGATAGAGTGATTGAAGAGGAAGGTTTATATGTATAATATTATAACATCCATTAAATAGTGGAGAAATAGTGTTATTTGGAGGTTTTTAATGTGATGTCGTAAATAATCAATAATAAAATGTCATGTTAGTATAGTATATATATAAAATACATATATATTTATTTTACTTTTCTCGGTGAGTGGTGATTCAGGTCCGGTAGTAGATTATGTGTAACACTGTTCTTTTTAGGGCCAGGTTTAGCAAATTCCCAGGTTGAGCCTATGAGCTCACCTAGTCATAGAGTAGCTGGAAGAGTCCCTTTGGCTATCGATGATTTGGTAGGGATTTTTTTTTTATTGATATCTCTGTTCACGAACGACTCCCATGATGTTAGAACATGGTGTAATGCAAATCAAACCAGCTAAATTTGTGAAATTTACATTTAGCTTACGACTGACCTATTGTTAACTGGCCACTGAAGGCCATGGACATCATAACATGAATTCCACCACTCACTTTGAGACATGACGCCCTGATTACACTGTATAACGGTTGTACTACCTTTTAAACCAGAACGTATAAAGGTTTCGCGGCAAAAACAGCTACAACCGTGGAATCTACACGTGCGGGTTCACAGTACGCTAGAAACAAAATAAAAAATAAATAAAAAATCTAGCGCAAATTTGGATCTTCGGACTAGTGCGTCCAAAAATTTACCAATCATCTTACGTACTAACAAATCTTCACGATTGAATTCCACGGTGAAGGAATAACATCGTGTAATAAAAATCAAACTCGCAAAATTATAATTGAAGCAGTAATGCGTTTCGGCTTGAAGGGCGGGGGCTGCTGTTGTACTATAACTATACTGAGACCTTAGAACTTATATCTCAAGGTGGTTGGCGCATTTATGTTGTATGGACTGTGAGCTAGTCCACCCATCTAAGCAAAAAAAAATCAGCGGATTAGCTCATGTATTCATAATTTATTAGACATCTTATATGGTCATACAGACCTAGTCTAGTTCTTGTGACACCGAATCTTAGATGTGCTGTGTAATCTTCCATAATGATTACTCAAATGTGCCAAAGGAATCTTTTAAAATAAACACTTGCATCACAATACGAGCCGGCCATGGTGCCACAACCATTTCGCTAATACAAACAATAATGATAAGTGATAAATCAAATGCGATAACGTGAGATTCGGAAATAGATAACTGTCGTATTTCGATATTTGTAAGCGTAAATGATGACAGCGTTTGCGGCTTGAGATTTAAGGGTCTCGTTCTGGATTTAAGGGTCCCGTTCTGATTAGCAAAAGTCTATTGGAAAAGTATGTTATATAGAATTTATATGAGTTCTACTATATGCTATATAACTCCGACTATACCAACTCTGACCCCATAACTTTATTTAAAAAAATAATATATGTCGAGGGATGAAAGGCCGGTCATCGTTCTCGTCGAAGCCGTCGCTTGCGACGAAGGCCTCGACGTAAATTAACACACAGACACAGCCCACTGAGTTTCTCGCCGGATCTTCGCAGTGGGTCGCGTTTCCGATCCGGTGGTAGATTCTGCGAAGCACGGCTCTTGCTAGGGTTCGTGTTAGCAACGTCGTCAGGTTTGAGCCCGTGAGCTCACCTACTAGTTAAGGTTACGCTGATATAGCCTCTCAAGGCTATTGGTTTAAGCGATGTTCTTGCAACAGTACTGGTGGTAGGACCTCTTGTGAGTCCGCACGGGTAGGTACCACCACCCCGCCTATTTCTCCCGTGAAGCAGTAATGCGTTTCGGTTTGAAGGGTGGGGTAGCCGTTGTAACTATACTGAGACCTTAGAACTTATATCTCAAGGTGGGTGGCGCATTTACATTGTAGATGTCTATGGGCTCCAGTAACCACATAACACCAGGTGGGCTGTGAGCTCGTCCACCCATCCAAGCAATAAAAAAATAAAAAATAAACTTTGCAGTAGACCCATTTTAAAGTTAAGATTTGGAAAAAAATATCTTCTTCCTAGTCGTACACTCTTGACAGAGTGATCGTGTTCATGCATCAGTCGGATCCTGCGATACCGATGCTCTCGCGATGCGACGCCATGTGCCACGGTGTTTCGCAGAGAGCAATTATATATGTTGGAATGAGTCACAGATTTTATAAGGTCGGTCCATCGTGTTGGAGATCGTCCGCGAGATCTTTTGCTCTCGACTTTTCTTTGCCCCACCAACTGCTCAACGGGAGTCGTCATGTGTGTGAGTGATGTCCCTGAAGAACTTGAGGAGTCGTATTTGGACTGTTGACGATAGTCTCTTCTTGATGTTGAGCTCTTTCAGGATCGAAACGTTGGTACGGTGTGTGGTCCACGGAATTCTAAGGAGACGTCTCCAACACTGCAATTCTAGTGCGTCAATCTTACGATGTTTTTTTTTTATTGCTTAGATAGGTGGACGAACTCACAGCCCAGCTGGTGTTAAGTGGTTACTGGAGCCCATAGACATCTACAACGTCAATGCACCACCCACCTTGAGATATAAGTTCTAAGTTCACAGTATAGTTACAACGACTACCCCACCCTTCAAACCGAAACGCATTACTACTTCACGGGGGGCGGGAGAAATAGGCGGGGTGGTGGTACCTACCCGTGCGGACTCACAAGAGGTCCTACCACCAGTCTTGCATCCTCAGCATCCCGTCTCAGCCCCATACAGAAAAATTGGAAAGACTGGTTATTCTGCGGTCTCTCCAAATCCTTGTTAGCCTCTCAACTAAGGATCTTGTCACGGCGCGACGTCTTCTAATCTCATCTTCGGGAAAAAAGTATATAACAAAAAAAAAACTTCTTCAGATATTTCAATGGAATACTCCATCCTCCGCTTAATTGATTACTTAATTAAAACATCGAACTGTTGACGTTAATATCAACGCTTTAATTACAAAGATAGAGAGAGAGAGAGGGAGGGAGTATTCTTTATTGTATACCAAAAAACTAATAAACAGTGCGATACATTAAAAACAAAAAAGTACAATTGGCGGTCTTATCGCTAAGAGCGATCTCTTCCAGACAACCATCAGGCGGACAAGAATCATTTGGAAACGAACTACGCGCGGTGTACCATTCCAGTGAAATACATATACATATATTTACACATACATATACACATACATATCTCCATAAATATACATACAATTAATACAATACAGTTTAAAAACATTAAAATACTAACTGACAATTTCGTTTATTTATTTATTTCGTTGATACCAGTCGGTATGTTAGACTGAAGGTGTAAAATGATTGTCTCGTCATTACGTTAGATTCAAATAAACATATACCCAGGGCATAATTATTAGTATTATTTTTTATTGCTTAGATTGGCGGACATGCTCACGGCCCACCTGGTGTTAAGTGGTTACTGGGGCCCATAGACATCTAAAACGTAAATACCTTGAGATGATTTCCAAGGTCTCAGTATTGTCACAACGGTTGCCCCACACTTCACACCGAAACGCATTATAGCTTCACGGCAGAAATAGAATAGAAATGATGGTACCTACCCGTGCGGACTCACAAGAGGTCCTACCACCAATAATTACGCAAATTATAATTTTGCGGATTTGGTTTTATTACACGATGTTATTTATTCCTTCACCGTGGAAGTCAATCCTGAACATTTGTCAAGTACATATTTCATTAGAAAATTGCTACCCGCCTGCGGGATTCGAACACCGGTGCATTGCTAGATACGAATGCATCTGACATCTTATCCTTTAGGGCACGACGACATCGATTATTATGAGCCCATGCGTATAGGTTCATGCAACAATGTTGGCGATTAGCCCACTGAGTTTTTCGCCGCATCTTTTTAGTGGGTCGAGTTTCCGGTCCGGACGTAGATTCTGCGAAGTACGGCTCTTGTTAGGGTTCGTGTTAGCAACGTCGTCAGGTTTGAGCCCCGTAGGCTCACCCACAGCTCGGCGAATCTAGGATAATCGAGGTTACTAGAATAGGTAGGAAAAAAATATTGGGGATCTGATCTCGCCTATTTTTCTCTTTGAATACGATAAACGATGATCATGATGATGAACTGATATTTATTTTTGTTCCAGGGTGCCAGGATATGGGTGGAGCACCCGGAGAAGGTGTGGGAGAGCGCTACAGTAACATCCGACTATCGATCCGGCGTTTTAATCGTGAAACTAGACCAGACAGATGAAATAAGACAAATAAAAGTAATTATCTTCAATCAAATCAAATCAAACCAAGCCATAATTCGGGCTTTATAGCTTAAGTTTGCCACCAGTCATGCCCCTCTTAATTACCAGTGCGAGCTACAAAAAAACGTGGGTAGAATTCAGCGCACAGAATAGTAATGAAACACTGAAATATTCTATCTCGTTCTACCACAGGCCAAATCCTATACACTTTTACATTTCGAATGTCATTTCCTAGAGTTTCAAATCACAACTGTTACTAAATTAAGAGATTGTGACTTCATAGATATAACAGCTTCATTTGCTTTCATTAAAATAATTAAGCTTTGTGGTGTCGGTCTATCGGTAATAGCATTACCCCATCCTTTTTCTGCTGGTAGTATAAATAGTGATTGCGGAATCCATTCAAGAACCACTTAGACAAAGCGGCACGACACGAGAAGCCTCTCATCGTGGCCGCCGGTAACTACATTCCCGATCCTGCGGACAGAATGGAAAGCAGTCGACGTCGCCCAAAACACGTCATTTCGGATCCTCCCGATCCACTAACGGTGCTTTTAGGTACCTCAAGCACCGGTTATCGACCTCGCCGAACTCACGCTTGCGACGAAGGGTTCGACGAATAAATTAACTCTCAGACACAGCCCACTGAGTTTCTCACCGGATCTTCTCAGTGGGTCGCGTTTCCGATCCGGCGGTAGATTCTGCGAAGCACTGCTCTTGCTAGGGTTCGTGTTAGTAATGGCCTCAGGTTTGAGCCCCGTGAGATCACCTACTAAGTAGTTAAGGTTGCGCTGAAATAGCCTCTCAAGGCTCTCAGCTTAGGTAGGAAAAAAAAATCCAAGAACGGGCAGTAGCATTTTGTGAGTATTATACCAGCGTAATGCAATCGTCAGCTGGAATTCACTGGTGTGGAAAGAATTCTGAGCCCGCTCAGAATGGATGCCTCATGTTTTGTTAATTAGAGGAGAATGACCAATATATCGTCCATCATTAAGGACTCTTCAAAATTCGTTTCATGATGCCCGTGTCTGGCATTGAGCAAACAAACAGCAGTCGCGCCGTGTAGTCTGCCTGTCTGACCGAATTGGCTGTCTAGACACAATTTACAGCCAAATTGTTATGGCTCCTCCAGTCCATATAAATAAAAGTCGATTAGTGTATGTATATTCCCTTTAGACTCGGACATTACTGGACCGATTTCGGTGAAATTTTTATGGAATCTTCAAAATGGTCTAGCGGCTGAGCTTAGTGGCGATCAGATCGAAGTCAAATCAAAGATCGGCTAGCAGGGCCTTTCTCAGGTTAATCATTAAACGTCAGAGAATCGGATAATGTATAGGTTACAATTCCTTTTTTTTTATATAGACGCAAATTTAAATACTGTAATGTGGGGATGGTCCTATCTCCAGTATGTGGAGTATGGTTTTTTGTCCATGTGTCCTTAATAGGTGTCAGAGACTCATACGAGTCAAGCATAGTCATCAGCGCAGTCCATGCAGACACGGAAAGCAGCTATCTTTAAGATTAAATAGTGGCTCCGATCGGAAATTGAACTTGGATTGTGTACGTCACTAACTACTAGACCATTGAGGGGATCTATTAAATGTTTATCAATAGCGTACGTCTTCGCTAATAGCAACCGTTTGCCAGGAAATACGAAGATAAAGCTCTTTATGAACTGATGGTTATTGGCAAAGCGGAGAGTAAAAGAACTCGAAATCGCAGCCCAATGCCTTGGTCTGATCAGCACCATACTCGACTCGATCGTCTACGATACTCTCCAAGTAGCCGGAGACGGGATGAGAGGGCTCAACAATGAGAACGAGTAATGGAAGGAGGCGCTCACACTCAAACACGAGAGCATGACTAGACCAGAGCTGTAAACTTTACAGGAGCAAATCCCACGCGGTCCACTGACTCTAAACCAGGATTCGCTGATGAGTCGTTGATGTTCGAACTGTAACAAGAGTCGGGAGTTGTGTGTAGTTTCGCTGATAATATTATAGTATCATCGATCTTGTCCCGTTATGAATCTGGAAGCCCTTAACGGTACCTTTGGACGTAGAATACTAAACTATCATTTTAAACCCATTAAATAGTCTCTCAAATGAGAACTATTGATAAATAGAAAAGTTTGACTTACAAAGACCGTCCTGAAAAAAAAAAGGTGCGCGGGCAACTTGGTGTACGTGAAAGAAGTGAAACTTCTTTTGCGGTGTGTGCGGATATTGTGGTTTTCTTCATTTTTCATTCTTAAATCAAATTTCTCTTCTAATAGGGAATGTTGTGTATAAGAGAAACGACCTAGCTCGCTCTGTCCTTTCTCTTTCTCGACGGTCGAGTGGTTCGCGAGACGCTCTGTCTATTTTCTCACTCTAGCCCTTCCTAAATTGTATCTTTTCTCTCTAGCCGTAACGAATCTGTCGCGAGTCAAATTTTACTCTCGACACCTAAAGAAGTTTCACTTCAATAATGAATGTAACAAATAAAGGGAATCCACTCGCAAAAACGGCTGATTCTTTTTTTAAATTCCAATCTAATTTCGCAGATCAAAGATGAGAAACACATGCCCCCCCTCCGGAACCCGTCGCTCCTCATCGGCCAAAATGATCTCACGTCACTCTCGTACCTCCACGAGCCGGCGGTGCTGCATAATCTTAAAGTCAGGTAAAGTGCAAAGGATGTCCTTTCTCCCATAGCAACTAGCATTGTTGATAAGCATCATTGACATCTTTGTCTCCACCTTATCCCACTAGGTAGTCGGCACAGCGATTTTTCCATATTCTATCGGCCGTCATCTCAACACTCACTCCTCTCTCTCTCATATCGTCATTCACACACTCCATCCATGTCTTCTTCGGTCGACCTCTTCCCCCAGTACCATCATCCATTGATAAGTATCATCGACGCCAAGTATATATGGTAGAATTCCACCATCTCTATCCTCGGCTAATGGATTCATCGGAGAAGAGGCAGCAGCGTTTTTTGAGGATTATACCACCATTCGACCTATTTGTGCCGCAAAGTAGTCATATATTCCGGTTTAAAGGGTGGGACAGCCTAATACAATATAATTGAGATTTCGACTTTATGCATCGAGGTGGATGGTGGAATTTACGTTGTGATGTCTATGGTCTTCAATAACCAAGCTCGATCACTAATCGTTTTAGTCGTGGTGGCCTAAAGGATTCGTGTTGAGCGATGCACCGGTGTTCGAATCTCAGGCGGGTACCAATTTTTCTAATGAAATACGTACTCAACAAATGTTCATGATTGACTTCCACGGTGAAGTAATAACATCGTGTAATAAAAATCATACCCGCAAAATTATAATTTGCGTAATTACTGGTGGTAGGACGTCTTGTGAGTCCGCACGGGTAGGTACCACCGCCCTGCCTATTTCTGTCGCGAAGTAGTCATGTATTCCAGTTTAAAGGGCGGGACAGCCTAATACAATATAATTGAGATTTCGACCTTATAAATTGAGGCGTATGGTGGAATTTGCGCTGTGATCAGGTTACGATGTAGGATGTTCACTAATCAAACAAAAAATCCCATTGACAAATCGTGCGATGAGCAATGGAGTAAACATTTATAATGATAAACTAGTGCCGCTTAACCATGAGATGAATTATCAGTGGTGATGTCATGCGATCGCCGCCCCCTTCCGTTGCTGAAGCACTAGCAATAACTGAACTAGACGAAGCAGCTGGCTTCGCTCGTCGATTTCTTATTCAATAGACCCTTACAAACCAATGAATGAATAGAAAGTGTTTATTTTTATTCCGTATACAGATTAACGAGCTCTCGGCTCATCTGTGTGCTTAGTGCGAGTTTTTTAATGTTCTCGATAGCGTAAAAGTTAACTCAATTTGTATGTAGTTGAAACAGCGCCTCTAGCGGCAAACGTAGGCAAACGTTCCAACTCCGCACAAATTTGAGTTAACTTAAAAAAAAAATCTGCCCTTGTGGACTCACAAGAGCTCCTAACATCAGTAATTACGCAAATTATAATATCGCGGGTTTGATTTTTATTACACGATGTTATTCCTTCAGCGTGGAAATCAATCGTGAACATTTGTTAAATACGTTATTCATCAGAAAAATTTGTACTTGCCTGCGGGATTCAAACACCGGTGCATCGCACGATACTAGAATAATACTAAGAAAGCACCGGACGTCTTATCCTTTGGGCCACAACTATTAATTAGGTCAGCTCTAAACTTGCCCAAGCCTGGTTGGTACCAGAACACGAAAAAAAAAACTCCCTAAAGCCGGACTTTTTTCCCTTCTACCTATGCTGATAGCCTTGAGAGGCTATTTCAGCTTCACCCTAACATGTAGGTGAGCTCACGGGGCTCAAACCGGAAGTGTCGCTAACATTGACCCTAGCAAGAGCCGTGCTTCGCAGAATCTACCACCGGATCGGAAACGTTGCCCACTGACAAGATCTGGCGAGAAACTCAGTACTCAGTGGGCAATACGAAGTGTAATGAAAGAGCGTTTAAGTTCCTTATCGGCTGCACGTACGGTTTATTTGTTGTGTGACGTAATGTATTGTTTTGTGACGTGGCCATTGATAAAACCTTCACGTTTATAATATATTAGTTGATATACTTGACTGTCTTTTCGTTGCATAGACAGATTAACTAGTTTACAACCCGCCTTATATTAGCGGGACACATAATCGACATGTGAATTCCACGCTTTATCTTAACAAATAAAGTCGGTGTTCCACTGAGTTTCTCGCCGGGGGTCATTGGGTCGCGATTCCGATCACGTGGTAGATTCAACGAAGCACTGCTCTTGCTAGGGTAGATGTCTTTGCTGACATCCAGCCCGAGCCCCCTAAGCTCGCGTACCAGTCAAGGTGAATCGAGAATAGCTCCTCAAATCACCTTGTAGTTGTGGCCTAAAGGATAAGACGTCCGGTGCATTCGTGTCGAGCGATGCACCGGTGTTCGAATCCCGCAGGCGGGTACCAATTTTTCTAATGAAATACGTACTCAACAAATGTTCACGATTGACTTCCACGGTGAAGGAATATCATCGTGTAATAAAAATCAAACCCGAAGTATCAAAAATTATAATTTGCGTAATCACTGGTGGTAGGACCTCTTGTGAGTCCGCGCGGGTAGGTACTACCGCCCTGCCTATTTCTGCCGTGAAGCAGTAATGCGTTTCGGTTTGTTTGAAGGGTGGGGCAGCATACTTGAGACCTTAGAAAAAAAAACCTACAGATAGGTAAACATAAGTTGGCTCAATTGTTCGCATGGCGGTTGTCACAGCTATCTGGACAGAAGACATGATGAGGTTATCTGCCAATGCTCTTTGCACCGAAGTCTGCAAGGGTCCTTCATAACCACGAAACATTATTTCGTTTATAAAAGCCAATACTCAAGCACAACTATGGCTTAAAAAGATCGTTTTACATCCAAAACTGTATTTCTTGTTCAACGCTGAATTATAAGTTCGGAATGTTTGAGGACAGCACTTGCGCAAATAAGAATTGTTTTGTTTTTTTTACACGTATGTACGCGTGATATATACGCGTACCTAACTGTGATGCCGAGACCGGCTCGAATAATTACGTGGTTCCTCAAATATGTATTTAGAAAATGTGTAATGTTGTTAATGTATCTTTTTTTATATAGTAGGGTGAAAAGGCCATTTGGTTTAACCCTTTGACCGCCATGTAGGTCATCGGTGCTCTACACGGCGCACTCAAGTGATTATGTCGATTTCTCTCTTCGATCTTCTACTAAGGCGCCGGAATATCTAGTATATTCTGGGAAGAATGAATCCGTAAAGGTTTCTTTTTCTCCTACCTATGCTGATAGCCTTGAGAGGTTATTTCAGCTTCTTGACGTGTAGGTGAGCTCACGGGGCCCAAACCGGGAGTGTTGCCAACACTAACCCTAGCAGGAGGTGTGTCTATGGGAAAGAGAATGAATCTATTTCTAAGACTAAAACTTACATTAATACAAAGGAAGATGAAGTTTGGCAATCCAGGCGCTCAGTAACAGAAATCGACATAATTACTTGAGTGCGCCGCGTAGGGCACCGGTGACCTACATGGCAGTCAAAGGGTTAAGGGACATTGCGTTTAATACACGACATTTATTTGTGTAATTAAAGGTGAGTTTTATTTGTTGATAGCGTCAACAGTTTTTACTCCATTCAAATATCTGAAGATGTTTTTCTGTTATGATATCTTTTCCAAAATTTTCAAGTGTCTCTCTCATAAACCAAACAACCTTCATACCTCGATATGTTTTTCATCGAAATACGCAGCGTCTCAACGAAGATTGTTATTCAGAAATAATAATCGATTATTAATTCGATTAATCGAATCGATTAATTAATCGATTTAGTAATCGATTTTTTGTTTTGTATCTTTTAGATTCTGCGATCGTAACGCTATATACACTTACTGCGGGATCGTCCTCGTGGCCATCAATCCTTATTATGATCTTCCTATTTACGGTGAGTTGGGTTCGGGGGCTCCGAGACGGGCTGTGGTGAATTGGAAGCTGGTCTTCTTGAGAACCAGAGTCGGTACCACAGTGGTGTCTTTTTATGTGTTTGCGTTCATGAAGAGCTATCTTTTGAAACAGGAAAAAAAAATCATTATCTATAGTCATGTTAGTCTACGATCAGTAAAATATATCGAAATTATTACTGGTGGTAGGACCTCTTGTGAGTCCGCACGGGTAGGTACCACCACCCCGCCTATTTCTGCCGTGAAGCAGTAATGCGTTTCGGTTTGAAGGGTGGGGCAACCGTTGTAACTATACTGAGACCTTAGAACTTATATCTCAAGGTGGGTGACGCATTTGCGTTGTAGATTGCTATGGGCTCCAGTAACCACTTAACACCAGGTGGACTGTGAGCTGTGAGCACCCATCTAAGCAATAAAAAATAAATAAATAAAATGAAATTAAAACTGCGCTTTCAATTTAATCGCACGTTTTTTATTTTCCTCATATTGTTTCAGACGTTCAGTATATTACGACATTAACGAATAGTTCATAGTAGTAGTTAAAGTAGTTTTAGTTAAGTCGTCGTGGCCTAAAGGATAAGACGTCCGGTGCCTTCGTATATATAGCGATGCAACGGTGTTCGAATCCCGCAGGCGGGTACCAATTTTTCTAATGAAATACGTACTTAACAATTGTTCACGATTGACTTCCACGGTGAAGGAATAACATCGTGTAATAAAAATGAAACCCGCAAAATTATAATTTGCGTAATTACTGGTGGTAGGATATTATATCTCAAGGTGGCGTGGTGTGGCGCATTTACGTTGTAGATGTCTATGGGTTCCAGTAACCACTTAACACCAGGTGGGCTGTGAGCTCGTCCACACATCTAGGCAATAAAAAAAAAGAAGTTATGTCTGAGGATACGCGAAAATCGAATAAAGTACGACATCAGAATGTTGATATTTGGGCCGTCATAGGCGCTTTTAAATCGTCGCGACTTTTGCAGTAATTCGGAATGCCGTTTGGCTACTGAAAAGAATCTCCACAAAATTCAAGTCTCTTATGAGCATATCCTTCTCCAAACGAGGCTTGTGGAGAGTACTTAGCGGTAGGCAGCGGCTCGGCTCTGCTCCTGGCACTGCTGATGTCCAGAAGCGGCGATAATTACTCACCATCAAGTGGGCTGTATGCTCTCCTACCTACAACGGCAGTAAAAAATACATCATACAGAAAATTTACAAAATATTGCCAACTCAATCGAATAGTAGAATATTTATAACATAGAAAACAACTACGACTTTTCATGATACTTTCTGTCGTAAAAATGTAATCAATATAATACCGAATTGAACACAAAATTACAACATTTATCCTAAGTTGATAGAATGATTAATTTTTCAATGATAATCATGATTAGTAGGACAAATCAATAACAAAATTGTTTTTAAAGTAAACTTAACGCCACGTCAAATATAGTCCGTCCGATCACAACCCGTCAGGAGCATCTTCATTTAGCGGCCGGACTATAGTCACCGCTACTAAGAAGTTAAGTCGTGTGTATTTTGAAGGACGTACTTAAACATTTTTCTCATCGAAGGCGATGAAACCATCATGGCGTATCGGGGCCAATCGATGGGCGATCTGGACCCTCACATATTCGCCGTCTCCGAAGAGGCCTACACCAAACTGGAGCGAGAACGGAGTGATCAGAGTATCATAGGTAAGGATTTGCAGAATTAAAACAATTTAGACCATTGTTATGGGCATGTAGAGCATGCATGAGCATGGGCATATCAAGATAAATAATTTTTATTACTCTATAATTGTTTATTCATCATCATTCTCTCCTGCCTAGTCATCTGGGGTCGGCGCAACAACATATTTTTAATATTAAACACATTTAATATTAATATTATATTCTATAATTGTTTATTAAACAGTTCTATATTGAATTTTCAATCTTATGCCATATCCTAAAATTGATAATTCATTTAGTGCTTAGGGCACTTCTTAGAAAAATGTATAATGAAATGAATTTGGCGGGCTGTCAACAAATCCCATCCTTCCCGGCTGAGCTCGTGCTCGTTCACCTGTCCTGGTAATACTTTCTTCATAAAAAAATACGCGAAGTTCAAAATAAATGGTCCTAATTGCCATTTGGTCATATTTCGTAAGACAATATACCGCCTCTCCCTCTCGTTATCATCTCTGAACTGGTCTCCGGTTGTGCGTCTTCAGTCAGCGGCGAGTCCGGTGCCGGGAAGACGGTGTCGGCAAAGTACGCCATGCGATACTTTGCAGCTGTCGGCGGTAATGTCAGCGAGACCCAGATCGAGAGGAAAGTGCTGGCTTCAAGTCCCATCATGGAGGTATGTGGTACCAACAGCTGTAACGGCACGTGGCATGAGGCTCGCCCAAATACCACGCGTTTCAAGAGGGACGGCAGGACCTCTTGTGAGTCCGCACGGGTAGGCACCACCAACCTGCCTATTTCTGCCGTGAAACAGTAATGCGTTTCGGTATGAAGGGTGGGGCAGCCGTTGTAACTATACTGAGACCTTAGAAATTATATCTCAAGGTGGGTGGCGCATTTACGTCGTAGATGTCTATGAGCTCCAGTAACCACTTAACAGCAGGCGGACTGTGAGCTAGTCCACCCATCTAAGCAATAAAAAAAACATTACCCGAGGTAACATCGTGGAGGGTAGTTGGGTAATTGTGCTGGAGTTTTCCCCAGTCATGTAGTCGGGACGGACCTTGGTTCGACCTCTAGGCGATGAATCGTCCTCATCTATTACATAAGTTATGGTCTGCTATGGAATGCGCTTCCTCTCGAGATCAGGACTATTCAGAGATCAGGACTATGAGATCAGGACTAACCGCTGCGCGTTGAAATTAAGGGTTCGGCGAATGCTGTTGGAAAAATCGTCATGAACTTATTGAGATGAAGTTGTTTGTTAAGGAAATTTATTAATATGTTCCTTTTAATACTGTACAAACTATTATATGTATGTATGTATATGTGATTGTGTATATATACTTTTTTGTGTATGTATTTGTTACTTAATATAAATTTCATTGCACCTACCACTATTTACTCTACACTACCTTTGGTTGACTGGTAGAGAATGCCTTAGGCAGTAAGTCCGCCAATGTAAATTTTACATGAAGTGTAATAAATAAATAAATAAAGTTAAATAATTTTACAATAAATGTAATGAAACATTGGGTATTCTCCAACAGGCGATAGGCAATGCGAAGACAACTCGCAACGACAACTCGTCGCGCTTCGGCAAGTTCATAGAGATACACTTCGACAGCCAGTACCGGATATCCGGGGCCAGTATGCGCACGTACCTGCTCGAGAAGTCGAGGGTGGTGTACCAGAGTCCCGGCGAGAGGAACTACCACATATTCTATCAGCTGTGTGCCGCTTCTGCTTTGATGCCTCACCTGAAGTTGGGTAAGTGTTGTTATAGTCTAGGAGCTGAGTGCTATGAAGCTTATTGAACTGCTCATAGCGAGGGATGAAAGGTGGTTTAAGCGATACATATGACCTTAATATGTGTAGGAACGGAATTTATGGATTAATGGCAGATATGGAGCACGACTGAGTGAGAGAGATAGATGTCGTGCTAGCTGGTAAGAGAGACGGCGAATGAATGTTGAACGCATAGTTTTATTTCATATCAGCTTCGTTGACGTTATTCTCTTCATCATTATCATTGCCTTCCATTGTGACGGTAAGACTCACGTTTCCAATAAATTCCATTTATTGCATTTCAAGTGTAAAGTGATAACAACAGAGAGCTCCGCCTCGGTCGGCTACTCGTGTCGAAATGTCTTGTCCGTTTTTTTTTGTTTTCGTATTTTTTTCTATCTAAACTGATAGCCTTGGGAGGCTATGTCAGCGTAACCCCAACGTGTAGGTGAGCTTATGGGGCTCTAGTCTGGTGACGTTGCTAACACTAACCCTAGCAAGAGCAGTGCTCCGCAGAATCTACCACCGGATCGGAAACGCGACACTGAGAAGATCCGGCGAGAAACTCAGTGGGCTGTGTCTGTGGGTTAATTTACTCTTCGAGCCCATCGTTGTAAGCGACGGGTTCGACGAGAACGATGACCGGTGCTGAGGTGCTTGAAAGCACCGTTAGTGGATCGGGAGGATTCATAATGACGTGTTTAGGGCGACGTCGACTGCTTACCTTTCAGTCCGCAGGATCTCGTATTGAAAGTAAAATAGTGAAGTAAAATAGTGGGGGTAGCTTATGTCTTAAGCAGTTTTTATGTTAAGGAAATAGTTAACTTTAACTAATCTTAGTTAACCAAATAGTGACGTTGTGCCGACATGTATATATGACATATGAGACTTGAAAAAAATTTGTTTGTTACAGAACATCAAGACACATTACACTATTTGAATCAAGGCGGCAGTCCGAATATCGACGGAGTGGATGATCTAAAAGCTTTCAACGAAACTAGAAGCGCTTTGACTACTTTAGGTGAGCGAACTTAAAGTATCAGGGTTAAAGCTTTAAGTGGACTGATGTTGAAGTCGCGGTCTTAACAGTGAACGAATCAAACTCGAAAAATTAAAATAATTTAAAACTGATATTAGTTCCGCATAGTTCAATGATATTAGGAATGCAGCTGTTCTTAAAGTTTTTTTTATTGTTTAGGTGGGTGGACGAGCTAACAGCCCACCTGGTGTTAAGTGGTTACTGGAGCCGATAGACATCTACAACGTAAATGCTGCCACCTACCTTGAGATGTGAGATCTAAAGTCTCAGTACAGTTACAACGGCTGCCCCACCCTTCAAACCGAAACGCATTACTGCTTCACGGCAGAAATAGGCAGGGTAGTGGTAACTACCCGTGCGGACTCACAAGACCTCCTACCACCGGTAATTACGCAAATTATAAGGCTAGACTAGTGATATCCACGCGTACTGACAACACAACGTGATGTACCCTACCAGTTAAATATGGAGGGGGGAGCAGAATTTGAGAAGCGCTGGCCTGCGAGTATCGCCCGATGGTTATATATTAGTGTAGATTGTAGACCTCTGCTGATTGTGCTACAGGCGTTACGGATTCGGAGCAGAGGGACATGTTCACGATCCTGGCCGCGATACTGCATCTCGGCAACGTGGCGCTGCTGTCCGAGGACCCCGACGCGGCGCCCGGAGCAGACTGCGAGGACGGAGCCTACATCAGCGTTAGTATTTATTGGTCTTCTTCTCCATCGCTCCCTCATTGCTGAGGATCGTGACTCCGTTTGAGCTTGTCGACTGCCAGCCTCCATCGGTTCCGGTCAGTTGCCTGGTGCAGTGCAGCGCTAAGTGGTCCGCTGGTTTGCTCGGAGATCTGGTCGGACCAACGTTTGGGGCTCCGGCCTCTAGGACGTTTTCCTTCTACTTTTCCAGTGACCATCAGACGTTCCAAGTTGTCTACATCTCTGCGGGCAACGTGGCCAAAGTAGCGCATTATGCGTTTCAGACAGGTGGCAGACAGGCGTTGAGCGTTCTCCATTTTAAGCTGTTGTAAGACCGAGATGTTCGTATGGTGGGCTGTCAGCTAATAGTGTTTTTTCTATGATTATTATTATTGTGTATTGTATCAATAAGTAAAAAGATTAGATTGTACTCTTTTACCCACTTATGTAAAGCTCTCCCTCTTTAAGAACGGTTGGCTGGTAGATAACTCAATTGTTGAGTTAAGCTCGCCGTTTTGTAAGTTTTCGTAATTATTGTATTGTATCAACTGTATGTACAATAAAGAATACAGTACGTTGTGCACCAAAGGAGAAAAGTTGGACATTTAAAGTTGGATACATAAAGTCGTCGTGGCCTAAAGGATAAAACGTCCGGTGCATTCGTATGTAGCGATGCACCGGTGTTCGAATCCCGCCGGCGGGTACCAATTTTTCTAATGAAATACGTAGGTACTTAAGAAATCTTCAGGATTGACTTCCACGGTGAAGGAATAACATCGTGTAATAAAATCAAACCCGCAAATTTATAATTTGCGTAATTACTGGTGGTAGGACCTCTTGTGAGTCCGCGCGGGTAGGTACCACCGCCCTGCCTATTTCTGCCGTGAAGCAGTAATGCGTTTCGGTTCGAAGGGCGGGGCAGCCGTTGTAATTATACTGAGACCTTAGAAATTATGTCTCGAGGTGGGTGGCGCATTTACGTTGTAGATGTCTATGAGCTCCAGTAACCACTTAACACCAGGTGGGCTGTGAGCTCGTCCACCCATCTAAGCAATAAAAAAAAAAAACCTGTCATGAGATGTCCTACTTTTTCCCCGCGATGCATATACTATTTTTTCTCCTACCAGGCCGAAAGTTCGCCATTGTAAAAAACTTAGCACCCGTGGAGTATAGAGCCGGGGTCCAGGGGCGAAGCCCTGGCGGGGGTTTGTAGATTGCGGAAAAGTTAGATTTTCTTCCCTGTACAGCGTACTGAAAAGTTCTTTTGAATTTAGCCGACGGATGAGCACCTGACGCACGCGTGTTCGCTGCTGGGAGTGTCGCGTTTGGAGCTGTCGCGGTGGCTGAGCCATCGCCGCATCGCCTCCGCCCACGAAGTCATCGTTGCCAGGTACTGTAACATTCCTTCAACGTAAAAGCGGCCGTCGAGGTTTAGACATAAGGTCGGAAATGCTTTGAGAAACCGGCCATATACCACAAGCGATGTAGTTGTGACGTCTGGCGGACGCATCGTCTCCAGGTACTGTCATGTTCCGTTCAAGATAAAAGTTGCCGTCGCTATTTAGACATAAGGTCGAAAATGCTTTGAAAACCCGGCCATATACCACAAGTGACGTAGCTTTAACGTCTGGCGGAGGTATCGTCTCCAGGTACTATGGCGTTCCCTTCAACGTAAAATTCGCCGTCTGCGCAGTAAGTAGTGAGTAGTGAGTAATGAGTTTCTTAACGCATTACTGCTTCAGAGCCCATAGACATCACTAGTGGTAGGACCTCTTGTGAGTCCGCGCGGGTAGGTACCACCGCCCTGCCTATTTCTGCCGTGAAGCAGTAATGCGTTTCGGTTTGAAGGGTGGGGCAGCCGTTGTAACTATACTGAGACCTTACAACTTATATCTCAAGGTGGGTGGCGCATTTGCGTTGTAGATGTCCAGTAACCACTTAACACCAGGTGGGCTGTGAGCTCGTCCACCCATCTAAGCAATAAAAAAAAAGTCTACAACTTAAATGCGCCACCCACTTTGAAATATAAGTTCTAAAGTCTCAGTATAGTTACAACGGCTGCCCCACCCTTCAAACCGGAACGCATTACTGCTTCACGGCAGAAATAGGCGGGATGGTGGTACCTACCCGCGCGGACTCACAAGAGGTCCTACCACCAGTAATTACGCAAATTATAATTTTGCGGGTTCAATCAAATTCATAAAAATTCGAGAATAAAAACTTTGTACATAACAATAATAATAATGAAACAAACAATTGAACAAAGCACACGATGTTTAAATAAATGTCTCGTGGTATGTATCGGCAGGCTGGACGTGCAGCGCGCGGCGTGCGCCCGGGACGCGCTCGCCAAGAAGCTGTACGGCGAGCTGTTCGCGTGGCTCGTCACCGCAGTCAACCGCGCGCTCGACACCGGACACGCCAAGAAACACTTCATCGGTGAGTCCACCCACCACTGGTCCACCCACCACTGGTTCACCCACTACTGGTCCACCCACCACTGGTTCACCCACCACTGGTCCACCCACCACTGGTTCACCCACCACCAGTCCACCTACCACTAGTCCACCCACCACTAGTCCACCCACCACCAGTCCACCCACCACTAGTCCACCCACCACTAGTCCACCCACCACTAGTCCACCCACCACTAGTCCACTCACCACTAATCCAGACACCAATAGTATAGGTACCACTAGTCTAGCCATCCCTAGCTTAGAGAGCGATCGCAATCGTGACCAACTGAGAAGATCCGGTAGTAGATTCAGCGAAGCACCGCTCTTGCTAGGGCTGGTACTAGCAAATTCTCTCAGGTTGATCCAGTTGAGATCGTCTACAAGCCAGAGCGTAGCTGGAATGTCCGCTTAGGCTACCAGCGAATAGACGGAAAAAAACGCAGGATCTGACAACACTTCAGTCTGCACGTGGCACCTATTCTGATACTCTTCCGCTCCGTTTATGTTGGTTTGATCACTCGCTCTCTAAGCTAGAATTCATTGAATCTACTACCGGATCGCAATCGTGACCAACTGAGAAGATCCAGCGAGAAACTCAGTGGGCTGTGGCCAAGGGAATCCCACGTCACGTCAGTCCCGTGCTCTGAACCGTATTCGGTATTTTTTTTCTCCGTCTCCAGGCGTCCTCGACATCTACGGCTTCGAGACCTTCGAAATCAATTCGTTCGAACAGTTCTGCATTAACTACGCGAACGAGAAGCTTCAGCAGCAGTTCAACTCGCACGTGTTCAAACTCGAGCAGGACGAATATATAAAGGTAAGTTGTCCTGGATCCAAGTTCTACAGGACTAGGTCGGGTCGGTGCTGATCGCAGCGCGTGTCTGCCCATCTAAAGAAGTTAAAAGTCTCGAATCTTTTAGGAAGAGATCTCGTGGGAGATGATAGACTTCTACGACAACCAGCCGTGCATAGACCTGATCGAGGACCGTCTGGGAGTCCTGGCGCTGCTCGACGAGGAGTGCCGCGTGCCGCAGGGCTCCGACACCGGCTTCGTGGCCAAGCTGCACCAGAAGTGCGCCGCCTACCCGCACTTCATGAAGCCGAGGTTCGGGAACCAGGGTGGGTCCGAGTTTGTAGCTGACATGTTTATTTATTTATTTACTAGCTGACCCGGCAGACTTCGTAGTGCTTCAATCGATAAATAAAATACCTAAATTTTGGTATAAAATAAACTTTAAAAAAACAAAAGGAATCCGTCCAACGGGGGTCACATCAAAGGAAAAACATAATTGTTATTTTTATTTAATTCCGAGCATTTTCATATTTATTTACCTTTTAAACCTTCTCTGCACTTCCACGAATAATTCAAGACCAAAATTAGCCAAATCGATCCAGCCGTTCTCGAGTTTTAGCGAGACTAACGAACAGCAATTCATTTTTATATATAGAGATTTATTTATTTATTAAGTTGCACCAACAAAGTGATCATCGATACAAAACATTGAACAATTGACAAGAGTTCATGGCAGATGTCACCTCAATTATAGGTGCAGTCGACAGTGCATTAACAACAAAAATTAAAATCATTTTAGTACATAAACCGTTCTAGAAGTTATGTACAATGCGTACTGCAACGTAAACACGCAATGTAAGACGTACAAATAATTAACGATGCTCAAAGTCTAAGAGCGATGCGATTGCTCTTTCTAAGCTGTGGACTTGTATTGATTGGATCCACGATTCGTAGTGTCAAGTGTATAGCGGAGTCCATGGACATCATGATATTAGGGCATTCTCTTTTTGTTAGACAACCTAATTTATTTTGAACTAGCGACCTCATGAGCGACCTGCCCTCGCTTCGCTTTGGAAACATTAAATTTTATTATTGATAGCCGAGTCCCGCGATGTTATGTCCCGTCGTACCGCGGGTGACGCCGCGGGGCGAAGCTAGTCTAAAAAAGCAAAGCCTAAGTTTCTCCTTATATCATCGGCTACCTGTCAGTGAAAGTCCCGTCAAAATCGGTCCAGCCGTTCCAGAGATTAGCTGATTAAAAATTGTAAAAAATGCTATTTTGGTGTATGTACCGTATATTCATATCAATATCAATATTACTAACAGACACACCAATTTTATTTATATGTATAGATTAGTCGGTAGGCGCTCCTATAGACTAAAAACCCTCAATCATGAGAAATGAACAGGATTCTTCCGACAGCCTTCATAATAAAGCATTTCGCTGACAACGTGGAGTACCAGTCCGGCGGTTTCCTTGAGAAGAATCGTGACACAGTGTCGGAGGAACAGCTGGAGTGCATCAGGACGGCCACCAGCTGCCGCCTCATACACGTCATGCTGGAGTCGGAGCGCGCGGTAGACCGTCAGACCGCGACCCTACCGCCGCCTTCCCGGAGGAGGACCACGCCCTCCGTGCCGATAACGAGTCTAACTGTACGTGCCCTTTTATTGATACGCTTTTATTAGCTTCAGAGGTATGTATGTATGAATCTTTGAACATGATTTTGAGCCCCTTCAAAACGTCGGATTAACTCGAAATTTGGCATAATTATTAAGGGACGTTAAAAATTGAAAAATTTGAAATTCAACTAAAAAATGATAAATAAATAATAGTTTAAAAAACTTACAAAATACGCTTTTATAGAAAATCCAATGAAAAAATAGAAAATAAATTTTAATAAATTTGTATTAAAAATAAGAAAAAATAAGAATTAAAATTAAAATAAGACATGACTTAAAGGTATTGGTTACCAGGTCATAAAATCCATCAATAATTTAAAAAAATGTCGGTCCAGCAACCAGGGCGGCGTGCGTCCGGCGCGCGGCAGACGGTGGGCGGGCAGTTCCGCGCGTCGCTGTCTGCGCTGATGCTGACGCTGTCCCGCACCACGCCCCACTACGTGCGCTGCATCAAGCCCAACGACTCCAAGACGCCCTTCCTGTTCGACTCCGCGCGGGCCGTCAACCAGCTCAGGTCAGTGACGCAGCAGTGACAGGCTGGTGGTAGGACCTCGTGTGAGTCCGCGCGGGTAGGCACCACCGCCCTGCCTGTTACTGCCGTGAAGCAGTTATGCGTTTCGGTCTGAAAGGTGGGGCAGCCGTTGTAACTATACTGAGATCTTAGAACTTATATCTCAAGGTGGGTGGCGCATTTACGTCGTAGATGTCTAAAAAAAACACACAGTACAAAGAACATGAAATTGTTTATATATTGTTACGCCGGTAAGAGTAACGCCATCTATCGCCGAATAGTCGAACGAATATCGAAAGATCTAGTAGCACCTAGAACGCTCGAGAAGTACAACGCCATCTATTGTCAGATGACGGAAACACAATACTAGAGATGTGTGGAATATTCTCGATAATTCTAGGGATGAGGTATCGACTATAAAAGCGTTGTAGGTAGTCAGTAATCGGTTCTACTCGAAGCGAAACAGCGAACGGATCACCTGAAGCGAAGCGGAAGAAGCGAATTGAGAATTTTAAAATATTTGTGAAGTGTTCTCAGTGTTGAATACATTGTTAACTTGTAATTCGGTAGAATCTTATTTATCACGAACCCCAGCGCGTAACAATATCTGTAGATGACATATATGTATAAGTAATTACAGCATCACGACGTATAAGTGGTCTGTGTCCCACACCGCAGGGCTTGCGGCGTGCTGGAGACGATACGGATATCTGCAGCCGGCTTCCCCTCCAGGTGGCTGTACCAGGACTTCTTCCATCGGTGAGCTGGTTCGATTCTTATGATGGTTAATTAGGAAAGTATTTGCGAGCTCATATCGCAACACTTATAATAATAATTAAACATATTATTATAAAACATAAATAAACATTTATAATAATAAAAAATAAAATAAAATAAAAATAAAAACCTTTTATTTCAAGACATCAGTCTCATATTGTGTTAGTATTACAAAGAACTTACGAACTATGTTAGTATTTAAATAAACAAATCAATAAATCAACTAAATCAACTCCGGCCCTGGCAACCCCATCAAGCAGCATGTAGAACATGCAACTTGATGAACCTACCCAGGGTCGGGCCATCCAATCTTCCAGCTAGTACCCTCAAGACGTTGGTGCTTCCTCCTACTCTACGAATAATGGATGCCACCTTTTTGCGCATTATCGCGAAGTAGTCATCTGTGTGCGCATCGGCGAACATGCCTGATGCACTACAATAAGGTGGAAGCCTCAACAACGCCCTGAAGGCATTATTATATTGTATACGCAGGGCATTATCCGTTTTTTGGGTATGAGTAGCCCAAAGACCGCTTGTGTAAAAGGATTGGCAGTAAGCCTTGAAGAGGGTAATTTTGACCGGCACTGAACAACCTGCAAATCTTTGTGCCACTACATTCCCTCTGACAGCCAATGCCCTGCGTTCCCTTTCCATGTCCATATCATCTTTTAATTCCTCAGTTACAATATGCCCTAGATATTTGAACTGTGTTACTCTTTGTACAGGTAAGCCACCGAGCATTAGAGGCGGGACATGAGGTGGACTTTTGTTTACACCTCTGAACACCAACAGCTCACTTTTACTAGGGTTATATTTTAGGCCATGATCCTCAGCATAGGATTCACATATGGAAAGCAACTTTCTTAACCCACATGGCGACTTGAGATGATTCATAACTAGGCTGGTGGTGAGACGTTTATATTGATGTTAGGACGTCCATACTGGTGGTAGAACATCGTAACGTCGTGGTCGTAGCCGTTGTAACTATACTGAGATCTTAGAACTTATATCTCGAGGTGGGTGGCGTATTTACGTTGTGGATGTCTATGGGCTCCAGTAACCACTTAACACCAGGTGGGCTGTGAGCTCGTCCATCCATCTAAGCAATAAATAAAAAAATTTAAGTTCAATTAAAAGCATCGAACTGTTGATGCTGATACCAAATAAAACGCATCTGTAATTACAAAGCCTGTTAAGCGATATGTTGCTTAATCCCAACAGCCTTTTCACCCCTCGATAATAGTCTACAATCGATCGAATTATAATTACAATTGAATAGTCAGCCTCGTTAATATCCGACCTTATTCCCCTGTCGCGATTAACAGATACCGCCTCCTCTGTCGGCACAAGGACATCGACCGCGCCAACATCAAAGGGACGTGCTCTATAATACTTTCCAAGCACCTCAAGGATCCGGACAAATACCAGTTCGGGGCCACGAAGATATTCTTCCGGGCGGGACAGGTCAGTGTCAGGGTTTTTATTCAGCATTATACGACAGAAAAAAGAAAAAACTCACTCAATTAAGTTTTTTTTTTAAGGGAGTTTATCACCTGGTAACTAAGACCTTTAAGTCATGTCCTATTTCAATTTATATTATTACTTTTATGAAATATGATGAAATGAAATGAAGATGATTAGTTTGTGACATTAATCAACTGGGATGAAATCAAATGAAATGAGATGAGATGATATGGGATGAAATATAATCTCAGTAAAATGGTGGTCATTTACTGAGATTTTTTCAGTGGACTTTTTGGAGGATCCCGAGAAGTTACGTCCAGCGGCTTTGTTTCATTTTCCCACATTTGTGCACTTTCACAGATATTAAACAGTTAAGAAACCACCATTATTACACATTTAAACCTGAAGAAACACTATATAGACAAAATAAAACAAATCACACAACTTCGCTCCTCGCGTTCCCGCCAAAAAGTCACAATTAAGTTATGACTTCAGCAGTGTTTCCACTTTAATTATTTCCTTTCCCCACGCCTCAATTCAAAATTCCCCATCTTAGGGCTTTTTTCCCCTCTAAAATTTTTCTGCTGTAGTTTTTACTTTTGGCCCTAGTGTAGTAACTAAAAAAAAGGTCTATATCGATTTTCTTGTATAGCCTATCCACGCCTCTAGTGATACTATACTATGATAATGTTATTTACACAAAATGCCATTTACCCATGATTTCTCCTTTTAATGTCTTCCCCTTTTTCTCTCCCTATGGACCCTAATTTCCCCTCAAATGGGGAATTTCCTCTCAATGTGGCAACACTGGTCTTCAGGTGACCGTAGCGATATGACAATCTCTGAAACACGATACAAGTTGTATCATAATCGGTCCAGCGTTAGCATGTGATGCTGAAACTAACATGGGTTTGGAGTGAATGTATTCGTGTCTCACGGTGTCCACACGTGACAAGCAGGCCGCTGTCTATAAAAAAAAGACCTCTGCCTATTTGATGTCGGCTTGTATAAGAGACTACGTTCAACTCGTGGATATGCTCAACAATGTTTTTTTCAGTTCCCTAACAATATAGACAAACAATTACAAATCGACGCTTGAAAGGCAAACGTGACTAAGCGAGAATAACTGCTTTGTACATAAATGATAGGCAATAACAATATTCGATGCGCAAAAAATATATATTTCTAGGTCTATTAAAACCACCAGGATTGATCCTACAGTTAGATTCGTTAAAATAGAATTTTTTTCAGGTATTTCAACTTTAAATTAGTCTACTGTAAAGTTCACGCATTGTCGCTTAGTCACGTTTGCCTCTCAAGCGTCGAAATCTATTCGCTAACAAAATTTGATTTTTCTTTGTCGTGTACTATGACGTCATTGTACAACACTGCTTACGGTTTCTATACTATCCATACAACTATTACAATGAGTTTACGAGTTGAAGTTTTGACCTGTTTGACACGAGCAGGTCGCATACTTGGAGAAGGTCCGCGCGGACATACAGCGCGAGTACTGCGTGCGCGTGCAGAGCTGCGTGCGCACGTTCGTGGCCCGCCGGAAGTACCTCCGGGTCATGAGGACCGTGGTCGGCATCCAGGCCCGCTCCCGGGGCTACCTGGCCAGGCGGTGAGTGTCCCGTCCCTTGCGTAGAAGTATATGTAAAATTTTGTCATCAGTAAATAATTGTAAATCATCTTTTATAGTATGAGGTAGAGCCCTCTGTGAATTGATATTTTAACTTCACGTATAATTCTAAATTAAAATTCACTACAAGAGGTTTCATACACACGTTAGTATTAAAAAATCTCATAGATGGCGCTGTATTAAAAAGAAACACTACACCGAGAACGTCTTACGTGTTCTATCTCATTCTCTCGCCGGCTGAATCCTATACATTTATGTGTTTGTATATGGACTTATTTTTTCGTTTCATCGACTTTGAAATCACAACGATTCTAAAGAAGTTTCACTTCAAGAGCTATTTTATTTATTTATTTACTAGCTGACCCGGCAGACTTCGTAGTTCCTCAATTGATAAATAAAAGACCTAAAATTTTGTATAAAATAAACTTAAAACAAATAAAAGGAATCCGTCCGACGGGAGGGGGACACATCAAAAGACAAACAAAATTGTTATTTTTATTTAATTCTGAGCATTTTCATATTTATCTACCTTTTAAACCTTTTCTGGACTTCCACAAGTAATTCAATATAAAGATTTATTTATCGTGTGACAGCAAAGCGCAGGAGCTACGCCGCGCCCGCGCCGCCGTGACCCTCCAGCGGCACGCGCGCGGCTGGCTGGCGCGGCGCAACTACCGCCGGCTGCGGGGCCTGGCGCTGGCGCTGCAGGCGCGCGCCCGCGGCTACCTCGCCAGGAGACTGTACCGGGACCGCAGGAAACTAAGAGCCGTGAGTCATCCGACAATCTTATCCGACTTTAACTAGTGAGCAACGAACCTTCAAACACAGCTAGTAGATTCATTCGCGAAGCAACTTTTCTTTAGTTGGTCTAGGCGGCGCTCGGGCAGCTATTAGCAAATCCCACCCCTCCTGGCTGAGCCTTTGCTCGCCCACCTGTCCTGGTGAAATTGGAAAGCTCTCCGGGCCAGGACCCTGAAACTGCGATACTTTAAGACTTAATTAATAATTTTTTTGTATGGAAACTAGCGACATCTTGTAGCGAATGCCCATAAACTTATATGTTGTGGTAGACTCTGTGAAGCACTGCTCTTGCTAGGGTTCGTGTTAGCATCGTCGTCGGGTTTGAGTCCCGTGAGCTCACCTACTAGCTAAAGTTATGCTGAAATAGCCTAAGCTCTCAGCTTAGGTAGGAAAAAATAAAAAAGTTAAGCAGCGACTTGGCTGTGCCCCTGATATAACTGACGACCATGGGCGACGGTAACCACTCACCATATTTTTTTTTGCCTTTTTAGGCAGATGAGCGTACCCCCTGATGATAAACGGTCACCGTCGCTCATGGACGTCAGCAATGCTAGTCGCCGCCACTTCCGAAAATAAACTAACAATTTTAATTTTAACAATCAACCTTTATTATTTGCTTCGTTCGAATTTTTATAAAGGTTGCTACAAATAAAAATTGCGTATTAAAAAAAACTATGCGTGTACTTATGTACGCACTATATCGACTATAGCATTGTTCGATTCCAGGTCGTCACGATACAGAGATACGCCCGCGGCTTCTTGGCTAGACAGAGGGTGAAGAAGATGAAGAGACAGATAATAGTCGCGCAGGCAGCGGTGAGATCATTGTGCACAGTGACGTCACGACACGCGTGCTGTAGTGTCCAGTTGCACAGGACCCCTACAATGAACTCATAAAATGCTTTAAAAATAAATAAAAATGACCATAGAATATATTCGAATGTCCAAACACGTCATTACGGATCCTCCCGATCCAGTAACGGTGCTTTTAGGTACCACAAGCACCGGTCACCCTCCTCGTCGAACCCGTCGCTTGCGACGAAGGGCTCGGCGAGTAAATTAACCCACAAACACAGCCCACTGAGTTTCTCGCCGGATCTTCTCAGTGGGTCATATTTCCGATCCGGTGGTAGATTCTGCGAAGCACGGCTCTTGCTAGGGCCAGTGTTAGCAAAAAAGTTAGCAGAATGGGTAGGAGAAAAAAAAATCTCGACCGTGAATGTTGACCGTATGGCTCCGGTCCCTGACATCCACGTTCTGGTCTCCAGACAAGTACATCTCGTTGAACGGTTCCAGATCCGTCGTTTCCTAGCGCGTCGCCAGTACAAGCGGCTCCGCATCGAGGCCCGCAGCCTCGACCACGTGAAGACCCTCAACAAGGGCCTGGAGAACAAGATCATCAGCCTGCAGCAGCGGCTCGGCGGCGCCATGGAGAAGAACAAGCTGATCGAGCCGCTCACCGCGCAGGTCGCGGACCTCAAGTTAGTGGCGGGGCGTGAGGGGCGCGGGGGTCGCCGCAGTGTCCCCGATACAGACTTCCTTCGTTCTAATTTAAAATAACTACCGTAGCCACATCAACCTCATGTCTCAAAATACATTCCTTTATCGTGAAGTCGTTCATGAGCCTTTATTGAGTACGTATGACACACGAGTACACCGGACCGCGGACGTCTTACTCAAAAGGCCACGAACGAATCTAGAATAACAAAATCACACACACACACACACAATACATACGTATATATATATACACAATATAATATATATATATTTATTATCAGGGCAAAACTGGAACTACTCAAACTTGTGGAGATCGAAGTGAAAACTTTGAAAGTCGGCATCGACGACAAGGACAGCATTATAAACGCGCTGCGAGCGGAACTGCAGTCGGAAAGGGACGCCAATATGCGGCTCGCCGAAGCGAAGAAAGGGATAGAGGATCAATATAACAAGGATAGACTCACTTGGGAAGAAGAGAGCGAGAAATTGGCCAACGAACTAAAGAGCGTCAAAGAAAACTATACGTTAGCTATTGAAGGTAGGAACTGTTTTTTTGGGGGAGGTGGGTAGTTTTGGCAAAGACTTATTTGAGGCTTAGTTGACTTGCTCAGTGCGAGTTTTTTAACGTTCTCGATCGCGTTAAAGTTAACTCGTATTTGTATGGAGTTGGAACAGCGCCCCTAGCGGCAAACGAAGGGAAGCTGTTACTAAACACACAGATATATAAAGCCTCTGTTTCTACCGCGAAGCCGTTACAATCCGGATTGTTGAAGGATCTCTTATTAATAGGATATATCAAAGGATATAGAATATATTAATAGGATTCCCTCACATCCCTAGAACTATCGAGAATATTCCACACATCTCTAGTATTGTGTTTCCGCTATCTGATAATAGATGGCGTTGTACGTCTCGAGCGTTCTAGGTGCTACTAGATCCTTCGATATTTGTTCGACTATTCGGCGATAGATGGCGTTACTCTTACCGGCGTAACATTACGTAGTCTTTACTGCAGGCTCGTACCGATAGGCGATGAGAAACACCAAATATTTCACTTATTTACGTGTATAATACAACAGAGATACGTAGCACGCGAGGTACTTCAGCCATTACATTTTCTTCTTTAGTCGATGTCATCACGCGATCTCGCTCGCACGCGTCCGTAGGTAATGTGCGGGATAGGGGAGAGAGAGAGAGAGAGAGTATTCTTTATTGTACACCAAAAAACAAATAAACAGTGCGATACATTAAACACAAAAAAGTACAATTGGCGGTCTTATCGCTATAGAGCGATCTCTTCCAGACAACCATCAGGCGGACAAGAACCATTTGGAAACGAACTAAGCGCGGTGTACCGTTCCAGTGAAATACATATACATAATGTACACATACATATATACATACATACACACAAACATATCTCCGTAAATATACATACAATTAATACACAAAGTATTATAATATAATAATTATTATTAATTTATATATATATATATTTGGATGGAATGGATTGGATGGGATAAAAAAAGGATGGGACAGGATTTGCAAAATCAAATTAAATGTTGCTATTTTCAGAAACAAAAACTAACAGTTCTAAACCAGCGCAACCCCTATGGCTATGGCCCTTTCGTTCTGGAAAAAAACTAAACCCTATTCAGATTTACTGGTGGTAGGACCTCTTGTGAGTCCGCGCGGGTAGGAATTGAAGCTAAGTACACACGGCTTCTTCGTAATACAATGCTGTATGTTTTCCTTCTCGGCACATAATATCGGTTTTATTGTTATGTAAAACCGTAATATTATAATAATTATGTAAATAAGTGATTTTGTTAGCGCAGTTTTCATGGTGCATATATTTTTTGAAAGTCGTCCTGGCGTAAGGATAACACGTCCGGTGCATTTGTATCTAGCGATGCACCGGTGTTCGGATCTCGCAGACGGGTATCAATTTTTCTAATGAAATATGTACTTTACAGATGTTCACGATTGACTTCCACGGTGAAGGAATATCGCGTAGTAATAATCCAACCCACAAAATTATAATTTGCGTAATTACTGGTGGTAGGACCTCTTGTGAGTCCGCGCGGGTAGGTACCACCGCCCTACCTATTTCTGCCGTGAAGCAGTAATGCGTTTCGGTTTGAAGGGCAGGGCAGCCGTTGTAACTATACTTGAGACCTTAGAACTTATATCTCAAGGTGGGTGGCGCATTTACGTCGTAGATGTCTATGGGTTCCAGTAACCACTTAACACCAGATGGGCTGTGAGCTCGTTTAACCAATCTAAGCAATAAAAAAAAGGATACAACGTGTTGTTTACAATATGGACGTTAAATAAATTGATTGTCATTGCGATAGTCGCGAGCGATAATGGTATAGCGATAATGAGGCAATTAATATAATTTCTATATCTGCAGTGAACATCAGACCTGATAAGTTTGACGAATGAAACTCTTAACAAAATTATATGTTGTTCATTAAAATTGTTTTTAAGTGAAATTCGCTTTTAAAATCGGTTTTGTATTATAATATCGATAAATTATAATACTAGTTCTTACATGTGCAGTGAACAAAACAATAATTCAGTGTTAAAAGATAAAGTTTAAAAAAGAATTCGATAGAAATAGCAATAAAGAAATTCGTTTTGAAATTATTAAAAAATATGTCAACTGAATTCGCGAGTAATATAGATAAAATTGTTTTAGTTGTCAGCTGAGGAATGTAAAGTGTTATTTTCGGTGTCCGCGCCAGTCGATAAAGTTCTATTAACGACTAGCTGTACCGCTTCCGCTTCGCTGGGCTTATTATTTCTCACCCCCACAAAGATTCTCATCATTAACGACCCCGCAACTGGTGTAGGCAGTCCAACGCTCATATAAATATTAACCTATCCATTAAGTACATGTATTTTCTACATGGATACCAAGTTTCAAGTCAATCGGATGCACGGTTCAGTAGTTATAACGGAACATCCGTACAAACCAGTGTAGATTTATATATTAGTATAGATTTATGTTGGACAGGATTGTGTTCTGTGTTGTGCGTACTAGAATAACACAAGAGAACCGCTGAGTTTCTCGCCGGATTTTCTCAGTGGGTCGCGATTCTGGTGATAGATTCTGCGATAGAGAGCAGTGCCTCTTCCCAGGGCTAGTGTAAGCAAATTCCCTCAGATTGTGCCCATGAGCTTGCGAAATTGTTGAGGCTGATCACTACATAGTATAAAACAAAGTCGCTTTCTCTGTCCCTATCTCTCTCTCTCTTCGATCGGTTCCTCACTGCTGAGGATCGTGACTCCGTCTGATTTCGTCAACCAACTGTCTCCATCGATCCCGCCCTGCAGCCCGGTGGAGTGCGTCGCTGATAGGTATCCCCAGTTCCTCCGCTATTTGGTCCGACCATCGTTTGGGACCTCTACCCCTAGGCCTTTTTCCCTCTATTTTACCGGTCACCACAAGGCGTTCCAAATTGCTGGTATCCCTACGTGCAACATGACCAACTCTGTCCCTATTTTTTTTTTTTAATGCTTAGATGGGTAGACGAGCTCACAGCCCACCTGGTGTTAAGTGGTTACTGGAGCCCATAGACGTCTACGACGTAAATGCGCCACCCACCTTCAGACATAAGTTCTAAGGTCTCAGGTACAGTTACAACGGCTGTCTGCTTCACGGCAGAAATAAGCAGGGTGGTGGTACCTACCCGCGCGGACTCACAAGAGGTCCTACCACCACTGCCTATATCCATATGTATGCTTAAATCTTTAAAACTACGCAACGGATTTTGATGCGGTTTTTTTTAATAGATAGAGTGATTGAAGAGGAAGGTTTATGTGTATAATAACATCCATTAAATAGTGGAGAAATCAATAATAAATTATAGTTTCCGAAGCGAAGCGAGTGCGGGTCGCTAGTATCAAATAAAACGGACCTTTACAAAATTAGATGTCGCGAAATGTCGTTTAATCCAAATAGCCGTCGATATACATAAAAGTGGATGGGTAGTTGCGCGTTGTTCGTGTCTATAAATGCTCAAAGCGATGGTGACGTCAGAGACGGTGCGTGTCGGCACTGAAGGCGATTACGTCACCGACATCCCGACGTGGTCGAGGGAATTCAAATATAGAGCCCGCTTCTGGAAAGGTAAAGCTTAATGAGCGTTTCAGAACGAAAGCCTTACTTATGATAAGTTGCTGTGAGGATTTGCTTAATTTACGAACGTAAGACTTGGGTGGACTATGTGTAAGAAGTTGCGTGATATTTTTTTATTGCTTAGTTGGGGTGAACGAGCTCACGGCTCAACTGATGTTAAGTGGTTACCGGAGCCCATAGACATCTACAATGTAAATGGCGTCACGCACCTTGAGATATGAGTTCTAAGATCTCAGTATGGTTACAACGGCTGCCCCACCCTTCAAATCGAAACATTACTGCTTCACGGTAGAAATAGGCAGGTTGGTGGTACCTACCAGTGCGGACTCCCAAGACATTCTACCACCAGTGAAAAAGGGGAGTGCAGGGGTGACGTGTGATAGACCTGAATGAGAAAAGGGATCATGGTACTCCAACCCATAGTGGGTTGAAAGCAAGAACAAGATCTACATAATTAAAGTCTTTCACATAAAATTACAAAAATATATTCGGAAATTTTTGTTTGTAGGGTTGTTGTGTGCTTAGTTATGTGAATCTTTTATAACCCCTCGAGGTTACCAGAATAGGTAGGGAAAAATAAATAAAAAAAAAGATGTGTGGTGTCGTGGATCACCGGATAGGAATGAAGTTCCTTATTATAAAAATATTAATTTTAAGTTCTATTCGAGGTATAAAGAAAACAAAACTGGAGGTTTCGCAACAACCCACGGTCATTCGGTAACGTACGAACTTATTGTGGTACACTTCATTCACAGTTGTTTGCATAAGAGTTAGTGTATTGCGCAAGCGAACGCTCTGAGATCGTGGTCAATGAATGATAAAAAAATATGTTATTTTTTGTACGTTATTAAAAAGTTAAGTCGTTCACTGTGTGCATTACTAATAAAAATCTTACGTTACGGACGTTTTTTCCCGGTTATAGTACCCCTCCGCATCGTCCCATAAGGAACTTCGTTCCAAAAAAAAATTGAATTGAACATTGCCTAAGCTCCCAGTAACTCAGAAGTCGGATGTGTTTAACCGCCTGCTTCCTCCGCAGAACGGGATAGGCAGCATGAGTTAGAGAAGAGCAAACTCAGTGCCGATTTAGAATCGGAGAGGCAGAGTCGTCAGAAGCTGCTGTCCTCGCAGTATGAACTCCAGGAACGTATTGATACGCTACAGAGGTAAGCGAACGAAGATTAATTTATCTATACTAATATATAAATATATAGTGGTTTTTCCGGATGTTCCGTTATAACTACTGAACCGTGCATCCGATTGACTTGAAACTTGGTATCCATGTAGAAAATACATGTACTTAATGGATAGGCTAATATTTATATGAGTGTTGGACCCCCTAAACCAATTGCGGGGGCGTTAATGATGAGAATCTTTGTGGGGATGAGCAATAATAATGTTAATTTTAAATGCCCAGTGAAGCGGACGGGTACAGCTAGTAGCATCTAAAGTTAAATAGCTCTTGTTCTGACTCAGTAGTTAACTTTTAATTGCCATCTTCTATTAGCCAAAATAACATCGCAGATTTTATGTACATATTACATTTACGCTTTTCTTTTCTTTTCATTTAAAACTAGAGCTGAACTTTGTCAATGGATATTAAACAATTAATGAAAATCGCTTGACAGACAGACAGACGAGAAAATGGAACTCAATAGTTTTGCCTTTGCCTTGTTATATTCTATTAATATATTGTATTCATATAAATAAATAAAGTATTTAAAAAAAAACAATTGAAAAAACAACACCCTTTATTAAAAAAATGTTCGTTTAGACGAATGCTGCTAGTGCAGGTGCGGCTGTCAGCAACTCACCTTACATTAAAGCTCATTAAATAAGAGTTAGCAAACACTACAACTATCTGTGCTTAGTTAAGTAGGGAAGTTAATCAACACCCTGTATAGCGAAGCTTCTGTGACACAGGGCGCCGCCGGCCAAGGAACACAGGAGGTCGCTCTCCGACGCCAGCAGCAACTCGCAGCAGGAGACCGCAGTCGAGGACGTAAGCGTTGAAAGTCAGCTGACTTTGTTAAATTCGTAATTTACCCGATGGCCTTGAGAGTTCGCACGGGTAGGTACCACCACCCCGCCTATTTCCGCCGTGAAGCAGTAATGGGTTTCAGTTTAAAGGGTGGGGCAGCCTTCGTAACTATACTGGGACCTTAGGACTTCTATCTCAAGGTGGGTGGCGCATTTACGTTGTAGATGTCTGTGGGCTCCAGTAACCACTTAACACAAGGTGGTCTATGAGCTCGTCCACCCAACTAAGCAATAACATAAAATAAAAACTTCAGGGAAGATTTTATTTATATCACAAAGAAACATGAACTTAATTTATGCTTTATTGGGATTTGTTGATCTTAAATTGAAAACAAGCCAATAATACCCACAGAGTTTCTCGTCGGATCTTCTTAGAGGGTCACATTTCTGATCCGGTGGTAGCTTCAGCGCAGCACTGCCCTTGCTAGGGCTAGTGTTAGCAAATTTTCTCAGGTTGAGCCCGTGAACTCACCTATCCCTCTGTGAGAAACTACAAATAGACCCCTTACCAGCTCCTAGGTAAAAAAAAACCAATAAGTAAAAATTTAATAACAAATATGGTGAAAAAATTCCACACATAAAATAAAAGGCCATTTAAAAAGTTTAAAAAAATCTTTAATGACCATTAAAGAAATGGCCAAACAGTGTAGAATTAAATATATAAATAATTATAAAAAGAACCGAACGGACTACACTTAATATGTCAATCTCCCTGAAGAAGTTTATAGTTGAGGCGAATAAATTTTGTCACTTCATTGTGGAATTGGGAGTTGAACATACACAGAGCGATATTTTCCACAGGACTACGGCTATGGGTCGGTGCGGTCCGTGGACACCAGCAGGCCCGCCCTGGAGGCCGTGAACTGGTCCGCGGGCCACAACAACGGGACCGTGCCGGTTCGTATTTAGCTCTCCACCACCACCGTGCCAAGTGCTGAGAACCAATGCTCCAGTAGTTAACCCTCTTTACATCCTTCTTACTGGTGGTAGGACCTCTTGTGAGTCCGCGAGGGTGGGTACCACCGCCCTGCCTATTTCTGCCGTGAAGCAGTAATGCGTTTCGGTCAGAAGGGTGGGGCAGCCGATGTAACTATACTTGAGACCTTAGAACTTATATCTCATGGTGGGTGGCGCATTTACGTTGTAGATGTCTATGGGCTCCAGTAACCATTTAACACCAGGTGGGCTGTGAGCTCGTCCATCCATCTAAGCACTAAATAAAAAGAAACCTCTGTTCGCGGGAAGTACTGCGAGGAGTTGTCGGGGTGGCCCTTCAACTGGACCCCCTCCGGAGTAGAGTCCTCCGCACAAAATTAGCGGAGAGGACAGTGGGGGCAACGACTTGGTGGTGTATCTGGGGTCGCTGACATCTATGAGCGATCCTAACCATTCACCATCACGGGAACTCGTCTGTCTACAATGACAATAAAAAAGGATACACCACGTAAAGCCCGCCTCGACCGACACTGTCTACAAAAGCAATAAATAAATAGTTATATGTTCACTTTCCATATCTGGTTGTCTCTTCCATCTGCTGGGAACGTGTCATGAGCTTATTCGGACACGGTCTTTTTTTTTGCTCCTGTAGGCAAACGAGCACACGGCCCACCGGATGGTGAGTGGTTACCGTCGCCCATGGACTTCAGCAATGCCAGGGGCAGAGCCGAGCCGCTGCCTACCGCTAAAACGTCATGCGGTCTCGCAAACATGAATTAGAGAAGCTCATAATACCGGGTCGCTTAGAGGGTAAGCGCGCCGTGGGCAGAACACCAGTCAGATGGTCAGATCTGGTAAAGGAAGCACTTGGCGGTAGTCTGTACCGTGTGGTCCGTGCCATGATCGAACAGTGGAAGAACGCCACATGTGGTCGCGATCCTCAGCAGTGAGGGAATGATATAGGAGAAGCATCTGGTTGTCTGGACGCGACATAAGACCGCTCGTCATAGGGAATAGTTCAAAGAAATGTGTTTATATAATATGTAGGGTAATTAGTCTTTACTGGGTCTTTTTTTTTTAAAAGAGTTTTATGACCTGGTAACTTATACCTTTAAGTCATTTCTTAATTTAATTTACATTCTTATTTTTATGAAAAAGGATATGGAGTGAAATGAAATGAAAATGATTAATTTGAGACATTAATCAATTAGGATGAAATTATATGAAATGAGATGAGATAATATGGGATGAAATATAATCTCAGTAAAATGGTTGTCGTTTACTGAGATTTTTTCAGTGGACTTTTTGGAGGATCCCGAGAAGTTACGTCCAGCGGCTTTGTTTCATTTTCCCACATTTGTGCACATTCACAGATATTAAACAGTTAACAAACCACCGTTATTACACATTTAAACCTGAAGAAACACCAAATAGACAAAATAAAACAAATCACATCACTCTTCGCGTTCCCGCCAAAAAGTCGCTGGGTTGAAATATATATTTGAGGGTTTGTTTCCGTTGCCCCCATGGTGATGTTGTCCCAGGTGGCGGACGCGGGGCTGGTGCTGCGCATGCAGAACAGGATCTCGGCGCTGCAGAGCGAGCTGTCCCGGACCACCAAGCGCGCCGCCGACCTGGAGGAGAGGCTGCTCAGTAAGTACCCGCTTTTTTTTTTATTGCTTTGATGGATGGAGGAGCTCACAGCCCACCTGATGTTAAGTGGTTACTGGAGCCCATAGACATCTACAGCGTAAATGGGCCACCCACCTTAAGATATAAGTTTTAAGGTCTAGGTAAAGTCTAGGAAATAGGCGCGGTGGTGGTACCTACCCGTGCGGACTCAGAGGTCCTACCACCAGTAAAAAGCTCACTGCTGGCCGTCGACCCGCTGACACTTCTAGTGCATTCTTAGATTTGTCGACGTCGCCCTAAACACGTCATTTCGGACCCTTCCGATCCATCAACGGTGCTTTTAGGTACCTCAAGCACCGGTCACCGTCCTCGTCGAACCCGTCACTTGCGTCGAAGGGCTCGACGAGCGAATTAACCCACAGTCACAGCCCACTGAATTTCTCGCCAAATCTTCTCAGTGGGTCGCGTTTCCGATCCCGTGGTAGATTCTGCGAAGCCCGGCGGTTGATAGGGCCAGTGTTAGCAACACTTCCATTTTGAGCCCCGTGAGCTCACCTACATGCTAGGGTAAAGCTGATATACCCTCTCAAGGCTATCAGCATAGATAGACAAAAAAAAAAAAAAAAGAAAAACTTAGATTATTGTCAAATGTTAATTTTAGTGTCCTAAATGTGAAGTACTGTCTGTTTGTCCTTCTTTCACATCGAAACGATGCGACGGATTGATATGATGATTTGTAAAGCTATAATAGTATTCGATCAGGAGAATGACATAGGCTACATTTTTACAAATTACACTGATTACTTTCTTTGACCACCGCGGGTAGCAGCTAGTATATTAAAAATCACTAGATGAATACTACTACTAAAATCCTTAACCAGTTCTTCTCGCTAAGCTGAATGCAAAACGCGTGATGTCATTTGTGGTCGAGCGGTGGGTCTTAATGTACAATCTGTGGCTTGTTCGTTTGCTTGGCCACGGATGACGTCACACGAGACGAAGCTACGCCCGGCCGATTTGGCGAACCTCTCCCTGCAAGGTCCTGAAGGTGTCTGAATCTGGCGTTTTCAAAGATATTTTTTGCCACGTACCATCCGGCTATGGAATGAGCTCCCCTCCACGGTGTTTCCCGAGCGCTATGACATGTCCTTCTTCAAACGAGGCTTGTGGAGAGGACTTAACGGTAGGCAGCGGCTTGGCTCTGCCCCTGGCATTGCTGACGTCCATGGGCGACGTTGACCACTTACCATCAGGTGGGCCGTGTGCTCGTCTTCCTAAAAAGGCAATAAATAAAAAAGGCACAAGTGAATTTTTTTTAGAAAGATGTATTTTTCTCACAGATCGCCTCTCCTCCCCGCCTTCCAATCCTAACGTCGACAGGTTCAAGCTGGAAGAGCTGGAGATTGAGAATAAAAAGCTGAAGGAGCATCTGGACAGGCTCCGCGCTGCCGGAGACAGCACCCTCGTCTCCAAGGAGGTTATCGGTAGGTTCATCTACAACGTAAATGCGCCACCCACCTTGAGATATAAGTTCTAAGGTCTCAAGTATAGTTACAACGGCTGCCACACCCTTCAAACCGAAACACATTACTGCAAGAGGTCCTACCGCCAGAGTAACGAGTAACGTTTATTATTATTGTCAGCAAGCGCATATGACCGAGCTGATGGTAGTAGTCACTGGTGCTCGCGGACATCAGCAATGCAGCAAAGTCGTCGTCCACGACTGGGTATTCTCCGCTAGCTTGGTACACCCCCAACAATCCCTCACAGCACTCCCCGCGGAGCACACAGAGGATCCGAACAGGTCGTCCTTATACTCCTTATAATGGTGGGACTATTATTCTTCTTCTTTGTCGTTTCCTCATTACTGAGGGTCGTGACCACCTTGGTCCAGTTTTTGCACCAGCTTCCTCCAATGTGGGACTATTAGACCTAATAAAAAGAAGTTTTTAAGCCCTACTTATCAATAATAATTACGTAAATAAAAAATAAAAACATACGGGTTTGATTTGATCACACGATTGATGATGATAAATCATTATGTTAATTTTAAATTCGCTTCATTCTGTTCTTTGTTTTCGTTTTATGACCTAAATAACTAATTCTTATTCAATTAATTTATTTTGTTGTTTGATATTTTAATTAATTAATATATTTACTGACTGCATTTAATGTACATAATGGCCAATGCCCATTTTCTTAGGGCGTTTGGGCCCCTAAAAAAAGTTGTCGGGTCATGATGGTTTTAACTTAATTTGATAGACAAAGAAATAACGTTTCAAAAAAATAAGGCATAGTTTTTCAAGTACAAATAGTTTAGACATAAAGTTGGCCCACTTTTGGGCATTGTCCTTTGAATAATATTTGCACGCCGACCTGGTAGAAACACGCTGTTCTATAAAATAACTATCAACAACTTTTTAAACCGTGTTTTAGCTAATAAAGTTTGATTTTATTTGATGACATTGATGTAATTCGTTCGTCGTGGAGTTGTCCATGGGCCCGCGCTAAGTACGCATGTCCTTAAAACGGTCTGACTCCGCAGACTTGTTACTCAAAATGTCACGGCTACTCCGAATTAATGATTAAAATACACTCGGTTACAGGTTCGATTCTGTTGATTTCCGTTTCGTTTCCAGATCAGCTGGGCGTCATACAGAAGGAGCTGGACCGGCGCCGCGACGAATGCGTCCAGCTGAAGAGCGTACTGACGAATCAAGTAAGTTTTGATTTTATTTAAATGCCTTTGAGAACACGCTGTATACGCGACGTGACTATACAGGGTGTGCTTTTTGTGTTTCCGATTTCCTCGTGACTGAGGATTGTAGCTATTTTGATTAATCATATCGAGGGCTACATTCTTTATTGCTTAGATGGGTGGACGAGTTAACAGCCCACCTGCTGTTAAGTAGTTACTGGAGTCCATAGACATCTACAACGTAAATGCGCCACCAACCTTGAGACATAAGTTCTAAGGTCTCAAGTATAGTTACAACGGCTGCCCCGCCCTTCAAACCGAAACGCATTACTGCTTCACGGCAGAAATAGCAGGGCGGTGGTACCTACCCGTGCGAACTCAAAAGGTCCTACCACCAGTAATTACGCAAATTATAATTTTGCGACCGACCTCTGGACCGGCTGGATCGTCTTCCATCCACTAAGTAATACACAATGCGTACGCACTTATTAATAACAATAACTTATTATTGAAACAAGTCGCCGTTGAAGATCGCGTTTCATTTTTACGAAAAGATTATTCCACCATCTTCTTGCTAACATCGCGTCGCCGTACCGATGCAAAGTTCTTCCATAATACCTAGAACTGCTGCGTTCAACATACCATTCCGTCCTGGGATAACCCCCTCCACGGGTTTCCCGAGCGTCATGACATGTTCTTCAAACGAGACTTGGAAAGAGTACGGCCTATATATTGCCTATGAAGCCGCTTAGTTGTGCCCCTGGTATTGCTGAAGTCCATAGGCGACGGTAACCACTGACCATTTAACGTCATTACTGATCCTCACGATCCATTAACGGTGCTTTTAGGTACCGCAAGCACCGGTCATCGTCCTCGTCGAACCCGTCGCTTGCGACGAAGGGCTCGACGAGTAAATTGACCCACAGACACAGCCCACTGAGTTTCTCGCCGGATCTTCTCAGGGGGTCACGTTTCCGATCCGGTGGTAAATTCTGCGAAGCACTGCTCTTGCTAGGGCCAGTGTTAGCAACACTCCCGGTTTGAGCCCTGTGAGCTCACCTATTAGTTTGGTGAATCTAGAATAACCCCTCGAGATTACTAGAATAAGTAGGAAAAAAAAAACTGACCATCAGGTGGGCCGTACGACCCGTCTGATTACAAAGGCGAATAAAAATTAAAATTTAACTAGTGACCGTGGAATTATCGTTGAATTAAAAATAGCGTTTATTTTTGAATCTACCCTCGCCTCATTTTTTTTTACCATGATAGTTCAGAAACCTCTGCAACTCCAACAATAACTGCAAAGCTTCGAGTAGATCGGATATATCGATTTTCCTACTGACGATCTTTCCTTACGATCTTTCCTACTGCAATTCCAGCCATTCGTGAATGCGTATTAGTCCAAGATCCCAGGGCCACCAGACATGACGTATTTTCTGACGAACGAAATGTGGTCGATTGCGTAGTGTTAGTATGTACTAAGAACGCATGCCTACCTGCTAGCCTGCTGAGACGGCCAATTTTCAGGTATCAGGTAATCGATCAAGTTACATAAAATCATTACGATTACATGCGCGTGGATAATGCCCTCGCGCTCTTACCTACAGAGGTATTAAATTGAATTTAGGGGATGATTGGCCCCTTAGATCGGTCTGTCTTTTTGTAAGAGGTTCTAAAATAGTTGTCCGGTGGATATATATAAAAATGAAGCATCAGAATTTACGTGAATTTAGGTAATTATTTTGGGAGCTTTAAAGCGTCTGCAAAGCAATTCGGCCGACGGAAAGTGTCTGGGAGTGTTGGCGACTTATTTTTAAGGATATTGCTTAAAATAAACGTAAAAATCAGCTTTCAGAATTTACGTGAAGTTCGTAATGAATTTATGTACTTTGAAAAGCTGATGCCTGAAAATTGGTCGTCTAAAAAAGCTAGTAGGTAGGCATGCGTTCTTAGTACATACTAACACTACGCAATCGGCCATATTTCGTTCGTCAGAAAATACGTGACGTCTGCTGGCCCTGGGATCTTACTCTATATAGTTTGAACGCTTAGTTTGACGTTTTTCGTTCAACAGAATAATAATGGTGGTAGGTCGCGATAATAAATCACACTGCATACTTTTAATGCGTGTAACAATAATAAAATCCAGGAAGTACTAATAAACGCTCTGTGAAAATATAGGTTATCTGTTAAAACCAAATACGGTTGTATCTTATCATTTTAAGATAAATTTTGGACGAGACGATAACGTGTATGCAAAAAAAAAAGTTTGAGAATATTCGGTTTGTACGTTGAAGATGTTTTATATTAAATTATTTTCGTATATTTGTAATTTTTGATTAGAATATTGTTTTGAATAAATTTTCGAATATTTAATTTATTCTTTGTACTAAAATAGTTTGGGAACCGCCGGGGAAATGAACTAACATTCGGATGACGCCTCAACTTTTATTTATTTATTTTTATTGCTTAGATCGGTTGACGAGCTCACAGGCCACCTGTTGTTAAATGGTTACTGGAGTCCATAGACATTTACAGCGCTATTGCGCCACCCACCTTGAAATGTTAGTTCTACGGCCTCAAGTATAGTTACAACTGTGGTGATCCTCACATTAAAAAAATGTTTCCTACATTATCTCTCGTCTTCCCATCTAAATTACCCGTTCTCTAAGATGTATCGACAATAAGCTATAGCACAAATGGAAAACAATAATAGTGTTTCGTTAATCGGCAATGTACAGCGAATCTTTTCCGCTTTATTCGTGTTCCATTGCGTGCAACTTTAGAATGTAACCAAACGCATTCGTCATTCATTGTTACCGTCTCAAGATTTTCGAGGCCTATTCGCAATAGTGGTAGGCAGCTAATTGGCTCTTACTCTGGCATAGCTGACGTCTATAACCGGCAGTAATAACTCACCATCAGACGGGCCTTATTCTCGTCTGCCTACTAAAGCAATAAAAAAAATCCGGCTCTCAATACTCCCTTTATAATCCAGAAAATAAGAAGCAAACCGGCCAACAAAAACTCTATTGATATCGCGTCTAAGAACATTCTCAACTGACATGTAAACATAGATTTATAAAATTAGTTCTGGGCTAATATTTACACTGAAACAATTCTTACAGTTACTCGGAAACTATATATATATATTTGTTCTTAAATGTTTTAAGGTCACCATAAGAAACAAGTGGGTTTATCAATTAGCGAGTCTCCAATTTGATAGTGTAATAAAAGTGATTGTATCATTTCGTGATTAGAAAACTAGGATTTATTTAATTGTTGACTTCTGCTATTATTATTATTATTATTGAAAAAATCTTTAATTGTTATTGTTGCGTTCTGAATGTAATTATTCTGTGATATAATTGAATTGAAGGCAGTTTTTTTATTCAATATCAAAAATCATAATTGTGAACACAGTGAAATGTTGTGTGAATTCGTGAAGAATGCCCATCACTGGTATTAAAATATCGAAGACACTATTCATCGATGCTCCAATGCATAGAAGTCAGTTTCATTACAGCAGAAAGTCAAAGGTATAATACTTTTTTTTGGATAATTCTGCCAGTTTTTATTTAGAAGGAATAAATGTAATCGATAAAAACTGTAAAAAAAATTTTAATCGGTCTTAGCGAATCTCGGATACTATTAAAAGTACTTTTACGATTTAGTTTTACGTTTTTTTTTTTTAAATTAGTATATTATTTCTGACGTTTCCAATGCAGTTACAGTTTTCGTGGTCATTCCGAACGGTTTCTTTTTAAGGTCTCATTCGACATCTGAAAACCGAGCAGATATTACGGTCGTGTTTTTCTCTAAACTTATTTCTAGACTTTTACGACGAACTAATAGTATCTTGAAGTTTCGCAGCTGGCAACTGCTAGATCCCAAGATATTATTTGTTTGTTCTGTATGAAATGATGCGGAGGTAGGAACGTTTTATTGATGATAAAAAAAAAACGAAATAATACGTCAATGCCTGTTTAAAAAGGTGTAAGAAATACAGAATCGAAAGAACTTAAATAGTTTTTTTTTACGATTGACGACATTACGGATGCTCTACGAATCGTCTTCGTATCGATTTTCGGTTCGAAGTTTTTGATAGCTGATTATGTGATGTATTTTTACATAGGGTACATAGTACATTAGTACATAGGGACTAAATTGGATTTGTTTTTTTTTTAACACAGAAGCCCTGGTTCCAAGCTCTTAAAACCGTCGTAAGTAATTGTAAAATTTAAAATGTAACACTCATCATACTCGCCGGCTTTTGATATGAAAATTTATTTTGCATTATTATTTTGCATAGGTAACATTTATTTTTGCATGAACTTTTAAGAACAATTTTATATTGAATGCTTATTAATAATCTAATTGATGTCATTGAAATCATAGCCATAAGTACCATGCGTTTGCTTCGTGCACGTCATATGAAGCATGGTGATTCTACAGAGGGATCTCTGTCCCCGCTGATGTTACTCCCAAATTAACAAAAGAGTGTTGGTAGGGTAGATTGGAAGCCAGTGACGGTAGATACCACTATCTTGTTGATTTTACCGCCAAATATGCGTTTCGGTTTGAAAGGTGGGGCTGCTATTATATAATTGAAACTTCGATCTTATTATGTTGGATGCATTGATGCTGTCCAAGGACTCAAAAATTAAACACCAATATGGTGGAAAATTGTATTAAGTTAAAGCCTGCAATAAGGAAGGAAAGAAAGTCCCGGGAAATATGGTAATTATTATTGTTTATGTATGAGTTCACACGAGGTCGTTGACTTCGCGCGACAATTCACTTACATCTTGTTGCATTGTGTGCTATGCAAAGAGCATGGTTTTCCGAAACCAACTAGTAAATCGTCGTTATTTAACCAATAGGCAAAATACAATGCAAAAAGTATAAGTACCTACATTTTGATATGATAATTTGATTAGTAAACAGGTCATAATAGTTAAACCATTTAGTCGCAATCTCCAAAATACACATGGCAAACATTGGTTTGACAATGCTGAAATAAATAGTGAATAGTCTTAAACATCACAACAACCGCCCTCTTTGCGTTTTCATTTGATTCAGACGCACCCTGTATATTTATCTACTTTATCGGCAATAATTCTGATGCTATAAATGTATCGTCGATATGTGATTTTGGCATTTTTGCCTACTTAGGCTAGTAACCTCGAGGGGTTATCCTAGCTTCACCGGACGTGTAGGCGAGCTCTTGGAGCTCAACCTGGCGACTTTGTTAACACTACTAGGGGTAGCCCTACTAACGATTCGGAAACGCGATCTACTAAGAAGGTCCGGCGAGAAACTTCAGTGGGTTGTGTGAGGGTTGATTTTCACGACTAACCTTTTGTCGCATGCGATGGCTTCGACGAGAACGGTGACCGGATTTTGCCAGCATAGCTTGAATGCTGTATATATATTTAAACTAGTCAAACTCGGCGAGCTGTGTTGGCCGATCTTCGATTTGACTTTGATCTGATCGCTACCAGAGTACACAGAATCGTTCGCCAAGCTAATCGTGACGATTCCATGAAGACTTCACCGAAATCTGTTCAGCCGTTTCGGAGTCTATAGGGAACATACACACATCGACTTTTATATGTATAGATTTCATTTTTATTCTTCATTGTAGCATTGTTTCGTCCCACAATAAAGCTTACGGGCGTGTTGCCCGGCTATTGTAAAAAAGGGTTTAATCTTATCGACTTTTAATTTTCAATTTTTATTTTTACATGCTTTCCGCCGCTGTCGTTGCATGGTACATTTTCGTCTTTTTAATTAATTCTAGATACGTTTCGAATAATTTAATTCGCGTTTCGTATTAATTAAAAGCATTTTTACGGTTTTAATCTAACGTCGTATAACTTGTAAAATTATTTAAACAACAAAAATCGTAAAAGTGTTTTTAATAATTAAATTATACTTTAAAAATTCGATTTTGTTTCCATAAAGAACTTTATTCGAATAGACGGTGAATCTGAAGTCGCTCGCCTCATCCAATTACGGGTCTGACGTGGACATCATTAACGAAGACGGTGAACTGGCGTCGGCCTATGAAGCGCAGAAGGGCATAAATAGGTACGTATTATTGTAGTCTTTTAGTCCATAGGAATCTACATCGGAAATGCAGTGCCCACCACGAGACATGAGGTCTAAGATCTCAGTTTTTACAGCGTTTGCCCTATCCTTCAAACCGAAACGCTTTACTGCTTCGCGACAGAAATAGGCAGGGTGGTGGTACCTACCCATGCCGACTCACAAGACGTCCTACCACCAGTACAGAAATAGGCAGGGCAGTGGTACCTACCCGATATATGCACCTTTTTTTTCCTACCAATGCTGATAGCCTTGAGAGGCTATTTCAGCTTCTCCTTGACGTGTAGATAAGCTCACGGGGCTCAAACCGGAGTGTTGCTAACACTGGCCCTAGCAAGAGCAGTGCTTCGCAGAATCTACACTGCATAGGAAACGCGACCCACTGAGAAGATCCGGTAAGAAACTCAGTGGGCTGTGTCTGAGGGTTAATTTACTCGTCGAGCCTTTCGTCGCAAGTGACGGGTTCGGAGAGGACGGTGACCGGATATCCACGTAGAACCGCCACATTGACCAACAGTGCGTTCACAGCCCACCTGTTAAGTGGTTACTGGAGCCTATAGATATTTACAACGTAAATGCGCCACCTATCTTGAGATATAAGTTCTTAAGTCTCAAGTATAGTTATAACGGCTGCCCCACCCTTCAAACCGAAGCGCATTACTGCTTGACGACAGAAATAGGAAGGGCAGTGGTACCTACCCGATATATGCACCTTTTTTTTCCTACCAATGCTGATAGCCTTGAGAGGCTATTTCAGCTTCTCCTTGACGTGTAGATAAGCTCACGGGGCTCAAACCGGAGTGTTGCTAACACTGGCCCTAGCAAGAGCAGTGCTTCGCAGAATCTACACTGCATAGGAAACGCGACCCACTGAGAAGATCCGGTAAGAAACTCAGTGGGCTGTGTCTGAGGGTTAATTTACTCGTCGAGCCTTTCGTCGCAAGTGACGGGTTCGGAGAGGACGGTGACCGGATATCCACGTAGAACCGCCACATTGACCAACAGTGCGTTCACAGCCCACCTGTTAAGTGGTTACTGGAGCCTATAGATATTTACAACGTAAATGCGCCACCTATCTTGAGATATAAGTTCTTAAGTCTCAAGTTATAACGGCTGCCCCACCCTTCAAACCGAAGCGCATTACTGCTTGACGACAGAAATAGGAAGGGTGGTGAAACCTACCCGCGCGGACTCACAAGCGGTCCTACCACCAGTAACAATAAACAAAGTAGACATATTCTATTTTACTCTCAACATTCCAGACAATTACAAGAAGAGCTGACAGCCGAAAAGGAATTCTATTCGAAGCACATATCGTCCGCTAAAGCCGAAATAGAGAGACTACGGGAAGAGAACGAAAAATATCAGAAGTGAGTTCTAAAAATTCAGTGTCTTATTTTTTTGTTTATTCAAATGTAACTTTTAGAAAAGGAATTTCTCGAAACCCCACTGTAAATTTGTATTTCAGCACCGGAGACGCGATGAGGAAGCAATGGATTAAATTCTCTCATTTAAAAACAATGTTTACATCGAAAAATATATTCGTAAATTTGACTTTCACGTTGCTGCGTATTATGTAGTATTGTTGTTATTAAGATTGATTTTCTTTTTTGTTATTGTTTATGATAATTTTTTTGTTGTTACAAATATATTTATTGTTGATTTGAATTATATTTCATAATGCGAAACGTCTAAACCCATCCGAGATTTTTATGAAACGCAACGTATCAGAACAATTTTATTCATTATATTGTTTTTGATTAAAATACCATCGCTAAAGTAAAACGTAATTAGAATCGTGTTATAGACTGAGATATAATATTTTAAGATATTTAGGTCGGTACTTAGTTCCACAAGCTCTTTTCAGAGCCGCGTTGTAACCTCAGGCTCTTTTCAGAGCCGCGTTGTAGCCTCAGGCTCTTTTCAGAGCCGGGTTGTAACCTCAGGCTCTTTTCAGAGGCGCGTTGTAACCTCAGACTCTTTTCAGAGCCGCGTTGTAGCCTCAGGCTCTTTTCAGAGCTGCGTTGTAGCCTCAGGCACTTTTTAGAGCCGCGTTGTAACCTCAGGCTCTTTTCAGAGCTGCGTTGTAACCTCAGGCTCTTCTCAGAGCCGCGTTGTAACCTCAGGCTCTTTTCAGAGCCGCGTTGTAACCTCAGGCTCTTCTCAGAGCCGCGTTGTAACCTCAGGCTCTTCTCAGAGCCGCGTTGTAACCTCAGGCTCTTCTCAGAACCGCGTTGTAGCCTCAGGCTCTTTTCAGAGCCGCGTTGTAACCTCAGGCTGTTTTCAGAGCCGCGTTGTAACCTCAGGCTCTTCTCAGAGCCGCGTTGTAACCTCAGGCTCTTCTCAGAGCCGCGTTGTAACCTCAGGCTCTTCTCAGAGCCGCGTTGTAACCTCAGGCTCTTCTCAGAACCGCGTTGTAGCCTCAGGCTCTTTTCAGAGCCGCGTTGTAACCTCAGGCTGTTTTCAGAGCCGCGTTGTAACCTCAGGCTCTTCTCAGAGCCGCGTTGTAACCTCAGGCTCTTCTCAGAGCCGCGTTGTAACCTCAGGTTCTTCTCAGAGCCGCGTTGTAACCTCAGGCTCTTTTCAGAGCCGCGTTGTAACCTCAGGCTCTTGTCAGAGCCGCGTTGTAACCTCAGGCTCTTGTCAGAGCCGCGTTGTAACCTCAGGCTCTTGTCAGAGCCGCGTTGTAACCTCCGGCTCTTTTCAGAGCCGCGTTGTAACCTCAGGCTCTTTTCAGAGCCGCCTTGTAGCCTCAGTCTCTTTTCAGAGCCGCGTTGTAACCTCAGTCTCTTTTCAGAGCCGCGTTGTAACCTCAGGCTCTTTTCAGAGCCGCGTTGTAACCTCAGGCTCTTTTCAGAGCCGCGTTGTAACCTCAGGCTCTTCTCAGAGCCGCGTTGTAACCTCAGCCTCTTCTCAGAGCAGCGTTGCAACCTCAGGCTCTTCTCAGAGCCGCGTTGCAACCTCAGGCTCTTTTCAGAGCCACGTTGTCACCTCAGGCTCTTTTCAGAGCCGCGTTGTAACCTCAGGCTCTTTTCAGAGCCGCGTTGTAACCTCAGGCTCTTCTTAGAGCCACATAAAAATTTCAAGCTATCGTTACAGCTTCGAAACTGTCGCTTCTTCAAAATTTGTTTTATTTTTAATGCCGCCCTAAAACATTGAGTATTATTACATTTTGATCAGACACCGTACTGATATGACAAGTGAATATTATTTGTAATAAAAAACTTGCTTCATTCAATGTAATTCCTTATTGTTGAGCATATGACAATTGATCGTAGTTTTTTTGTGTAGTCTGGACCGATCGTGCCCTACATGTTAATAAATGTTTACGTTACGCTACTTCATATGATTGTTCCCAGGCTGTTGAGCGCGGACCTGAGCCAAGACCCGAAGGACAAGAGCCATGAGTTCGCGCAGAACGAGATCATCAGGCTGGCCTCAGAAAGTCTGGCTCTACAGGTACACTCATCTATATATATAAAAATGAATTGCTGTTCGTTAGTCTCGCTAAAACTCGAGAACGGCTGGACCGATGTGGCTAATTTTGGTCTTGAACTATTTGTGGAAGTCCAGAGAAGGTTTAAATGATGGATAAATATGAAAATGCTGGGAATTAAATAAAAATAACAATTTTGTTTTACCTTTAATGTGTCCTCCGTCGGACGGATTCCTTTTGTTTGTTTTAAGTTTATTCTAGACAAAAGTTTAAGTCTTTTACTTATCGATTGAGGCACTACGAAGTCTGCCGGGTCAGCTAGTCGCTCATAAAAATCCCAGGGTGCAGCGCCTTCTGTGCCTAGTACGAGCTATTTAACGTTCTCGATATCGTAAAAGTTTGCGTACGTTTGCCGCTAGGGGCGCTGTTCCAACTCTATACAAATTTGAGTTAACTTTTACTTTTTTTTTTTTTTTTTCCTACCTATGCTGATAGCCTTGAGAGGCTATTTCAGCGTACCCTAGCTTGTGTAGGTGAGCTCGCGGGGCTCAAACCGGAGAATTGCTAACACCGCCCTAGCAAGAGCAGTGCTTCGCAGAATCTACCACCGGATCGGAAGCGCGACCCACTGAGAAGATCCGGCGAGAAACTCAGTGGGCTGTGTCTGTGGGTTAATTCGCTCGTCGAGCCCTTCGTCGCAAGCGACGGGTTCGGCGAGGACGGTGACCGGTGCTTGTATTGCCTAAAAGCACCGTTAATGGATCAGGAGGATCCGTGATGACGTGCTTTGGGCGACGTCGACGGTTTACCAAACGGTCTACAGGATCGGGTATGTAGTTTCCGGCGGCCACGACAAGAGGGTTCTCATGTCGTGCCGCCTTCTCAAAGTGGCGCAGCGATGCCGACTGTAGATACTTACTGACGGGGTCGAGCTCCAGATCATCGTGGAGGTCCACGTTCCTCTGGAACCATGGTGCTCCGACGGCTATCCTGCAGAATCGGGATTGTATAACCTGAAGGGGTTTCAAGTTGGTGCGGGCCGCGTGAGCGAACACTACGCTTGCATACGTCATGACGGGGCGTATGCAAGTTTTGTAGAGGGTTACCTTGTTACGGAGGGACAGTTCGGCAGACCTTCGGGGCCCACGGTATGGGCTGGTCAAAGAGAGTGATGGGGCTAACGGCGGAGGTGTTTACGCGCCTATTGGGGAGTGGGGTGCTCGAAGTGGTATTCGGAGGGCGACCCCTTTTGAATAGCACCGCTGTGCTTTTCGTGGGGTTAATGTCTATTCGCCACTTCCGGAACCACTGTCCCATGGTGGTTACTGCGGTCTGGAGTCGCCGATGAAGCAACGACATCTTCCTACACGAGTAGTAGATAGCCGTGTCATCGGCGAAGAGCGCTAGATGGGTCTCCGGAGACCGGGGTATATCGTTGATATACAAACTAAATAGTAACGGGGAGAGTGCGGAGCCTTGCGGGACTCCGGCAGTCAGATGACGGGGACGAGAACGAGTTCCCTCTACTCGATATCGAAACGAACGGTTCGACAAGAAGTCTCGTATGATGAGCACGAGTCTGTCTGGCACTCCCATGCTGTACAGTTTGTAGATCAAACCGTTGTGCCAGACTTTGTCGAACGCCTTCGCTACATCGAAGAAGAGGGCGCCTATCGGGATTTGTTTACGCCTATTTAGCCCTATTAAGATGTGCTCCGTGAGGCGGTGCACTTGTTGTACGCACGAGTGTTTGGCGCGGAATCCAAACTGCTCGTCTATTAGAATTTTATTCGCGGTAACGAAGTCCCAGAGGCGTTTCCGAAGGAGTCGTTCGTAAATTTTGCCTATCGCTGGGAGGAGACTAATCGGACGGTAACTAGCGGTTTCATTATTCGGTTTGCCCGGCTTGTGTATACCGATAACGTCCGCTTCTTTCCATACCGCCGGAAAGATGCAGTGCGTCATAGCGGCATTTAAGATGGTAGCCAACATTGTTATCAGTTGGACTGGTAAGAGTTTTAACGCGCGGTTGCGGATGCCGTCGGAGCCGGGTGCCTTCTTAGGTTGAAGGTTATCTATTACTTCTCTAACTTCGTCAGAGGTAATGGGGGGTAACGCGTCCGAGGGTGGCAGGGAAGCTCTGCGCTCGACCTCCCTGTCGACTGCCTCGGAGTGTTCGGGGTCCGCGTATTGAGTGCTGGTGGTGCACTGCTCTTGCAGTGCATCGGCCAGCAACTCTGCCTTGTCATCGTCATCGAAAGCCGGTGGTTGGCCTGAAGAGCGTACGAGAGGAGGCATAGTGGCGGTAGTTTCGGACTTGAGAGTCCTTGCTAGTCGCCAGTATGCTTGATGAGAGGGCGCGAGTCCTTCTAAGTAGCTATCCCAATTCTCATTTCGGGCGTCGCTTAGGCGAGATTTTACATCCCGCTGTAGACGACGCATCCGAATCCGGTTTGAGTGCGTGGGAAGTTGATCGTAGGCCCGGATTGCCGCGTTTCTAACTCTTAGGAGGTTCCTAAGTTCGGGGGACAGTCTGATGCGGTGAAAGCTATCCTCCACATCGACTTCTTTTGAGGATCTTATGATCGCGGAAGAGATGTGATCCGTGATGATGTTTATGGATTCGACTGTGTCCTCGGGGGATGGAGTTGAATCCGGGCCGCAGGGGAGGATTGGTGGAGCGGCATCGGCTAAGCATTTGCCCAGCTTCTTCCAGTCCACCATGGTCCTCGTAGCTGTGACTGGGTTGTGGGGGCGACCGAGCTGCATAACGACAGGTCGGTGGTCTGAGTCGAGCTCTGACATTGCTTCGATGGAGCGTAAGCGCAGAGTTACGTTCCTCAGCAGTGCCAGGTCTATAGTGCTCGGACGGAGCGCGATGTTATACGGATAACATGTTGGAGTTGGGGGACCGACTACTTCGAAGGTAAGGTCGTCTATAAACGCGTCGAGACGCCTACCGTTTATGTTTGAACTGTGGCAGTTCCACCTAGTGTGGTGGCAATTTAAATCGCCTGCCAGGATGACAGAGTCTCCCATGCCGAACAGTGACTCGATGTCACTGCTCAGAAGGGGCTTGTCCGGGGGGAGATAGACGGATGCGATGACGATCGGCTGGTGTCCCGTCAGCGAGATACGGCACACTGACGCCTCGATATATGAGAGCGAGGGGGTATCGAGAGGGACAACGTGCAGGGCCCGCCTATAGTAAATGGCAGTCCCGCCTTTGGAGGCGGTGAGTCTGTCATTCCTAACCATGACGTTAACTTTTACGCTGTCGAGAACGTTAAAAAACTCACATTGAGCACACTGCACTGGACAAGTGTTCGAAGCATAAGGTTAACTTACCTAATTGTTATGTCAGTCGAATCACAATATAATAATTGACATATTGCGACTGTTATTTCCACGTCATTACGGATCCTCCCGATCCATTAACGGTGCTTTTAGGTACCACAAGCACCGGTCATCGTCCTCGTCAAACCCGTCGCTTGCGACGAAGGGCTCGATGAGTAATTAGTCCATAGGCACATCCCACTGATTTCGTCTCCGATCCGGTGGTAGATTCTGCGAAGCACTGCTCTTGCTAGGGCCAGTGTTAGCAACACTCCCGGTTTGAGCCCCGTGAGCTCACCTACATGTTAGGGCGAAGCTGAAATAGCCTCTTAAGGCTATCAGCATAGGTAGAAAAAAAAGCGACTGTTTCAAATCCCAACACGGGCGAGGAGGCCGATTCACTTTGTTTATGGTATTTTTAGGAGATGCAGTTGAAGGTAAATAAAAATTCTTCATCGTAATATTACCAATTTATTTATTTATTCATTTAATCATTTATTCATCCGCTCATTCATTATTTGTTTCGTTCATTCATTTATTGATTGCCATTCATTGCATTTATTATTCTTTTATTTATTCTTCTTCTTAGCGTGTTCAAGGTTTAAGATCATGATCGGCTTTCCAACTTAAACTCCTCCACTTTGCCTATTTACTATTACCTATTTATTTACTTTTTAGTAATTATAGACTACACTGTACAAATATAATTATGTGTTTACTTTCGTATTCGCGAATCGTAAATATAATTATAACAAACTGTTTAATCTGACGTTTTTTTTTAAATTAACATTACTGTTACACGCCGGGGTTAAACTCGGGATAAACTTCCACCGAAGTACAAAATAAAACTCTATTTAACACTTAGAAGACTTACAGAGCACTATACAATTCTCAATTCACTTCTTCCGCTTCGCTTCAGGTGATCCGTTTGCTGTTTCGCTTCGAGTAGATCCGATTAGTCGATACGATAACTCTACAATTATCGAGAACATTCCCGATATGTCGAGTCGTTTCGATATGGGTTTCCGCTATTTGATAATAGATGACGTTGCGCTTCTCGAACGTTCTAGATTTTACTAGTTCTTTTGACTTTCGTTTCTGCTAGTCGACGACAGATGGCGTTACTCTTACCGGCGTAACATTACTACTTCTATCAACTATCTCTATCTATCTTTCGATCTTTCTCTATCTATTTCTATCAACACCCACTTCAGAGCCCGGAATTCGCATTTGGTAAACCTCTTTGCGTTACGGACATATAAAAATTATATATCATATTATAACCCTATGGTAAGAATGGTCAGCCAGTATAATGATTCGGCTAAATGTAACGGTAACCTTGATATCTTTGAACCTAGACTCAGGGGATGTGTGAAGGATATCCTATTTGACAATGGCTAGTTATCAATATTTGTAATTTCAATTGTGTTTTCAATAGCCAAAGCTATGCACATTAATATGGTTTTGCTGAGTGCACATACTATTTTGATTGCAATCCAGTTTAGATCTAGGTACTACTTGTACGATTTAGCTAACATGTACCGTAATGATTATATATACGGTCTATATATAAAGTAATTGCAGGAGCGAGTCGACAAGTTGTCGGAGAGCTGTCGCCGCTACAAGAATCAGATACGGATGCTCGTCAACAAACTCAAGGAGGTCGGCGTTGATGACGTCACCGACATCCTCGAGGGTAGCGGTAAGAGGGGCCGAACACGCATCCTTCAGGGGGGTTGGGGGAACCTGCCACCATTAACAATACGTTAGTGGTGATAGCAGCTCCCAGGTAGATACCGCCACGTTCTGGTCTGAAGCGGTGGGATAAGCGTCATATTGCACAAATTTTTTATTTATTTTTTATTGCTTAGGTGGGTGGATGAGCTCAGAGCCCACCTGGTGTTAAGTGGTTACTGGAGCCCATAGATATCTACAATGTAAATGCGCCACCCACCTTGAGATATAAGTTCTAAGGTCTCAGTATAGTTCAGACTCAGACTCAAACCTCGTGTTTTAAGGTGGCATAGCGATGTCTGCGTAACAATCTTTATATTACCTTACATATACCTTGAATTTACGTTGAAACCAAAAGTTGAAAAGTTGAAACCATAGCTCCTCTTCTTTATTTTTTGACTCCTGCTCGGTTTGTGCATTAGCCAGCGTCAAGTAATACGATTTTTTATAATTCGCCGTTGCAATTATTTACAGTTTATGAATAATAAAAAACGAAGGAAACTAATCACGATATAACAAAAATTATTAAAAACAAATTAAATTTACAAATGAGATGATATGTGATGAAAAAATGATATGTGATCTCAGTAAAATGGTGGTCATTTACTGAGACTTTTTGGAGGACCCCGAGAAGTTACGTTCAGCGGCTTTGTTTCATTTTCCTACATTTGTGCACTTTCACAGATATTAAACAGTTAATAAAACACCGTTATTAAGACATTTCAACCTGAACAAACACTAAATAGACAAAATAAAACAAATCACAAAGCTTCACTCCTCGCGTTCCCGCCAAAAAGTCCCGAAACCATAGTTAGAAGCAGTTTAAAATTAAAACGCAGGCAGCGGCTTGGCTCTGCTCTTTGTATTGCTGACGACCATGGGCCACGGTAACAAATCACCATCACGTGGGCCGTACGTTATCTAGACAGATAATTTTTGTTGCCCGGTAGACACCGGGCAACAAAAAAAAATTAACAATAAACACATCCAGATATGAATGAACCATGTGGTCCTCAGACCCGGTGGCGGCGCCCAGCGCTTCGGTCTCGCTGAACATGGCGCCCGTTACCAGGAAGAAGGAGAGGGAGTACCTGGGCATGTTCGAGTACAGGATACAGGACGAGCCCACCATCATAAAGAAACTTATAACCGGTATGAGCATTGTTTGTACACTTTTTATTTCTTTTTATTGCCCAGATGGGTGATGAGCTCACAGCCTGGTGTTAACTGGTTACTGGAGCTCATAGACATGTACGACATAAATGTGCCACCCACCTTGAAATATGAGTTCTAAGGTCTCAAATATAGTTACAACGGCTGCCCCGCCCTTCAAACCGAAACGCAATACTACTTCTCTTCTTTTTCTCCACCTTATCCCACTAGGTGGGGTCGGTACAGCTAATTTTTCTCTTCCTTTCTCTTCTATCAGCCATCATCTCAACACTCACTCCTCTCTCTCTTTCATATCGTCATTCACACACTCCGTCTATGTTCGCTGATCGATCCTACGTAATGCGATATCGCAGATTTGAAGCCGAAAGTGGCGACCACGCTGCTGCCGGGCCTGCCCGCCTACATCCTGTTCATGATGCTGCGCCACACGGACCACGTGGACGACGAGCCCAAGATGCACCAGCTCATGAAGGCGGTGCGGAACGGCGTCAAGAAGACCCTGAAGAAGCGGTCCGACAGCATCGAGTACAACGCGCTGTGGCTCGCCAACATGCTGAGGCTAGTACACCAAGCCCCCCACAGTGTCCCCCCGGTGTCCCCCCGGCGTCCTCCCAGTCGCCCCCCCTAGTGCACTCGACTAGTTACAGGGGGCGTGTACGAATATCTATCAAAAAATTATTCGAACCGCTATAGAGAAAAATTGTATAGGATTAAAACAGCGCCCCTGCCGTCCGTTACTTTCGTTTCGCAATCGAATCGTCACCCGATCCATTAACGGTGCTTTTAGGTACCTCAAGCACCGGTCACCGTCCTCGTCGAACCCGTCACTTGCGACGAAGAGATCGACGAGTAAATTAACCCACAGACACAGCCCACTGAGTTTTTCGTCGGATCTTCTCAGTGGGTCGCGTTTCCGATCCGGTGGTAGATTCTGCGAAGCACTGCTCTCGCTAGGGGCAGTGTTAGCAACGTCGTCAGAAAAAAAATCGAATCGTCACGTTCTCAAAACTCGAAAATCTTGAAATGTAAATCTTGAAGGCTGATTATAGAGTACTACCGTCTAATGTAATGTTTCCCAACGCTTTTTTTGTGCCACGCCCCACTGTAACATATCTAATTTTTTTATGCCCCCACTACAAAATTTTTAACATTAAATAATTTATTAGTTCACTTAAGAAACGTAAATGATAGGTTGTAGGAAGAAATCAGTAATAGAATTTTTTAGCAGAACACACTAAGTAATATTTCAAAACATGTATGAAATTGAAATTCAAAATATTTTTATTACTGATTTTCAATATTAATTTAGTGCGATTGCCCCCCTTAAGTGGTGTGGATTGGGAGAGGCCTATGTCGAGCAGTGGACGACTGTGGGCTGTTGATGATGATGATGTCCCCCTTAATTATCAAATTGCCCCCTTGTGGGGCGTGGGCCTCACGTTGAGAAACACTGGTGTAATATCTAATTCGTTTTCGTATCGAGAACTCGATACATTTACATTACGAATTCGATAGGTTTTCGTGTTTGACGTACAGTATAGAGTACTGTAAGCTTGGTTCCGCCGCAAAACGAACATTATCTGGGTCCAAAGGTGAATTTAGTTGAACAATACAGTTGAATCTTCCACCTCATGTCCCAAGGTGCATAGTTGTAACTATACTGAGAACTTAGAACCTTTATTTCAAGGTGGGTGGCGCATGTACGTTGTAGATGTCTATGGGTACTTAACAACAGGTTTTTTTTTTATAGCTTAGGTGGGTGGACGAGCTCACAGCCCACCTGATATTAAGTGGTTACTGGAGCCCATAGACATCTACAACGTATATGCGTCACCCACCTTGAGATATAAGTTCTAAGATCTCAAGTATAGTTACAACAGCTGCCCCACCCTTCAAACCGAAACGCATTACTGCTTCACGGCAGAAACAGACAGGGCGATGGTACCTACTCGTATGGACTCACAAGAGGTCCTACCGCTGTGGGAGCCCACAGGTGGGCTGTGAGCTCGTTCATCCATCAAAGCAATAAATAAAAAAAATGTACGTTGTGACCTCTATGGCCTCTTTATCATTGCGAACTCATTAACCCACAAAAAACCAGGTCTGTAAGATTTCCAAGGTTTGAATGTTTCATTAAACAAGCTTTTGTCCGACTCCAGACTCCTGAACAACCTGCGCCAGTACAGCGGGGACGCGGTCTACCAGGCGGCGAACACTCCGCGCCAGAACCAGCAGTGTCTCCGGATCTTCGACCTCTCGGAGTACCGGCAGGTGCTCAGCGATATAGCCATCTGGATCTACCAGGGTACGTCGGTTTATGCAGCAGAATAATAAGACGCTTTTATTTTATTGCTTTGGTGAGTGGAGGAGCTCACGGGCCACCTGGTGTCAAGTGGTTACTGGAGCCCATAGACATCTACAAAGTAAACGCCGCCACCCACGTTGAGATATGAGTTCTAAGGTCTCAGTTTTTACTAGTACAACGGCTGCCCCGCCCTTCAAACCGAAACGCATTACTGCTTCAGGGCAGAAATAGGCAGGGCGGTGGTACCTACCCGCGCGGACTCACAAGAGATCCTACCACCAGTAATTACGCAAATTGCGGGTTTCATTTTTATTACACGATGTTATTCCTTCACCATGGAAGTCAATCGTGATTAATTGTTAAGTACCTATTTCATTAGAAAAAATGGTACCCGCTTGAGATTCGAACACCGGTGCATAGCTACATACGAATGCATCGGACGTCTCATCCTTTAGGCTACGACGACTTTGTAAATAGTGTGTTTTTTTATAATGCTGCCACACTAAATACGATTATTTATTTTAAAATATTATGTTTATGATTTCCCTAAACACTTCCTTCCCAGGTCTGATCAATCTGCTGGAGAGGCAGCTGGACCGTCTGATAGTGCCTGCGATCCTGGAGCACGAGGAGATCAGCGGGCTGTCGGGCCCCGCACCCCCCGCCGCGCCCCCCGCCTCCCCCCGCGCCGGCCCCGCGCGCCTCAAGCACGAGCTGTCCGCGCTGCAGCACCACCTCGACACCTTCGCCGTCGACCAGGCGCTCCGCCTCAGCATCTTCAAGCAGGTCAGTAGCTTCAAGCAGGTAAAATAAAATACAATTTATCTTTTTTATTTGATTGGTTTTGTTAATTTTAAGTATGTTTCAATGATACTATGTACACATATGAACTTGTTGTTGGCTGAAATATAATAAATCATTCATTCATTCATTCATTCAAGTCAGTAGCTTCAATGAACCCTTGCATTAAGCGCCTTCAGCTCTAACACTAGGAGCAGACTTAGGGACCCCGGTAACCGTACTCGTCGAACTTTTTTAATTTTTTTTATTGCTTAGATTGGTGAACGAGCTCATAGCCGACCTGATGTTAAGTAGTTACTGGAGCACACAGACATCTACATTGTAAATGCCACTCACCCTGAGATATAAATTCTAAGGTCTCAGTATAGTTAGTAACATTACTGCTTCACGAGAGAAACAGGCAAGGTGTTAGTATCTACCCGCGCGGACTCAAAAAAGGTCTTACCACCAGTTCGACGTTCTAACCTAAAGACTAGGCAGCGGCTCGGCTCTGCCCATTGGCATTGCTGATGTCCATGGGCGACGGTAACCACTCACCATCAGGTGGGCCGTATGCTCATCTGCCTACATGGGCAATTAAAAAAAACATCAGTCCGTTGAGTTTCTCGCCGGATCTTCTCAGCGGGTCGCGATTTCGATCCGGTAGTAGATTCATTCGCGAAGCAGTTATTCTTTAGTTGTTAGGTCTCTGATAGATAATCTCTGAAATTCACGATGAGAATCATCTGAAATTATATATTTTTTTATTTTTTATTTTTTTTATTGCTTAGATAGGTAGACGAGCTCACAGCCCACCTGGTGTTAAGTGATTACTGGAGCCCATAGACATCTACGACGTAAATGCGCCACCCACTTTGAGATATCAGTTCTAAGGTCTCAGTACAGTTACAACGGCTACCCCGCCTTTCAAAGCGAAACGCATTACTACTTCGCGGCAGAAATAGGTAGGGTGGTGGTACCTACGCACGCGGACTCTTAAGAGGTCCTACCACCATTGATTATTAACCACCACCAGTTATTATTAATAATGATGCTGAAAATTAATATTTCCTCAGCTCCTGTACTACATCTGCGCATACAGCTTAAACCAGCTTCTCCTCCGCAAGGACTTGTGCTGCTGGGCTAAGGGCTTGCAGATCAGGTACAACATCTCCCACCTCGAGACATGGATCAAAGAGAACTTGGCTGAATACGGACAGAAGAATGTAAGACCACAGATAATAGTGATTGTGCTTTATTTTATTTATTTACTAACTGACCCGGCAGACTTCGTAGTGCCTCAATCGATAAATAAAAGACATATCAAGGGGACACATCAAAGGAAAAACAAAATTGTTTGTTTTTTATATAATTCCGAGCTTTTTTATATTCACCTTTTAAACTTTCCCTGGACTTCCACGAATAATTCAAGACCAAAATTAGCCAAATCGGTCCAGCCATTCTCGAGTTTCAGCGAGACTAACGAATAGCAATTCATTTTTATATATATAGATTACACTTCATGCAAAATATTATATACTGCTGGTCGACCAAAGATGATACAATAAGAACAAAATAGGTGTATCGGTTTAATAGTGAAAGGAAAATGTTTTACTATTATATTATATAATATAATAGCTATGCTTTTTGAAAGAGTAGTAAAATAAAAAAATACATAAAATAAATAAATTAAAATTAATTTATAGATTACAAACAATAAATATGTTAATTTAATAAATATACCTAATAAATACTTAATTATTAAATATATATTTAGATGTTAGCTTTTTATTGTTTATGGTTTAATATTTTAAATTCAATTGTTCAATGGTCTGTCTGCCTTCTCCAGAATATGCGCCATGACATGTTCCTCGTCAAATCAGCTTTAAGGAGCGTACGCAGTAACAGGTGGAACTCGACTAGTCTATTGTCAGTGTCCACGAGTGACAGGACCGGATCAGGTCGACACTATGCTTACCATGTCAATTAAAAAATGGCTCGTGTGTTTCAGGTGGAGGAGGTGTTGAGCGTCTTGAAGCCGATAACCCAGGCCGTGCAGCTGCTGCAGGCCAGGAAGTCCATGCAGGACGTCCAGAGCACCGTGGACATGTGCTCCAACCTGACCGCCATGCAAGTCTGCAAGGTACGAAGCCAGGCACGCGAGGTTTTCGGTAGGCAGCGGCTCGGCTCTGCCCCTGGCATTGCTGAAGTCCATGGGCGACGGTAACCACTAAACTTTAGATTTTTTTTTTTTTTTTTTATGGCTTAGATGGATGGACGAGCTCACAGCCCACCTGGTGTTAAGTGGTTACTAAGTGGTTACTGGAGCCCATAGACATCTACAACGTAAATGCGCCACCCACCTCGAGATATAAGTTCTAAGATCTCAGTATAGTTACAACGGCTGCCCCACCCTTCGAACCGAAACGCATTACTGCTTCACGGCGGAAATAGGCGGGTGGTGGTACCTACCCGTGCGAACTCCCAAGAGGTCCTACCACCAGTAAAGTTAGATGGGCTCGTCTGCCTGGAAGGGCAATAAAAAAGTTGTCCAGACGACAGTCTCACGTGTCCCTCGAATAATGTTGACACTAACATTCGCCTTACACTGCTGGCTCTCGCGTGACGTCAGAGGATTGAAATAACAGCTGCTAATATATACGGCTGATCAGACTAATCAGGTCTTCAAACTAGATGGCATCGATAGTAACCACCTAACATCAGGTGGGTCGTGAGCTCGTCCACCTCTCTAAGCAATAAAAAAACTATCTGGTGATAGGAAGTTACCTCGGAGCCCGTAGACATCAACAACCGTCACCTTCAGACACAAGGGCCTAGTCTCAGAAGGTATAACAACTGACCCGATCTTGAAACACGATGGTATCGATACTGTGCGGCAGAAGTAGGGTTGGATGGTGATTAGCTAGTCGCGCTCACGGAACATAATATCGGAGAGGTCAGTGATTATGTGTTCCAAACCATCCTGTACTATTAGCCAATAAACTACTTAAAAATTGATGCAGTGTAAGCTCTAAATAAAACCTCAATAATATTCCCGGTTCAACGAGTGAATTAACCCATAGACACAGCCCACTGAGTTTCTCGCCGGATCTTCTCAGTGGGTCGCGTTTCCGATCCGGTGGTAGATACAGCGAAGCACGGCTCTTGCTAGGGTTCGTGTTAGCAACATCGTCAAGTTTGAGCCCCGCGAGCTCACCTACACGTTAGGGCGAAGCTGAAATAGCCTCTCAAGTCGAAATTTTACTATAATTAATTGAAATTATAAGTTTGTACACTATCATGATTCTATTGTCAATATACTTCTATAATCACGGATATCGCCAAGACTACACTTTAGACAAATATTAATAAAGACAAACAATATTTAATCTATTCTCAATTTGACTACAGACTTTAACCAATAAGTAAAGTTTGACAATAAACAAATAGTATGCATGCGTGGGTGTGTCAAATATATGCTAGTGTGTGTAATGTCAGCATAGAGAGGAAAGAAAAAAAAAATTTCTTCTCTCGCAAGCTAAATCCTATACGTATTATAAATATATTTGTCTCTTTTTAGTTTCACTGAATATAAAATCGCGACAGCGCTAAAAAATGCTAACAATGAAAATTATCCGTCTAGATTCTGAACATGTACACACCAGCCGAGGAGTACGAGGTGAAGGTGACGCGGGAGTTCATTCACGAGATCCAGAAGAAGATGCAGGAGAAGGCCGGCTCCAATCCGGACAAGGAACCCGTGAGTGTACTTAAATGTTGCCACATGACTTCCACCGTGAAGGAATAACATCGTGTAATAGAAATCAAATGCGCAAAATTATAATTTGCGTTATTACTGACCTCTTGTGAGTCCGCGCGGGTAGGTACCACCATCCCGCCTATTTCTGCCGTGAAGCAGTAATGCGCTTCTGTTTGAAGGGTGGGGCAGAGCCGTTGTAACTATATTGAGAGCTTAGAACTCATATCTCAAGGTGGGTGGCGGTATTTACGTTCTGGATGTCTATGAGCTTCAGTACCCACTTAACACTAGATAGGCTGTGTGCTCGTCCACCCATATAAGCAATAAAAAATGTTTATAAAGATTTGAGACTGGCAGCACTGCCGACCTACACTAGCGCCATGTGTGGACTTTTTGACGGGAACGCGAGGAGTGAAGTTGTATGAACTGTTTTATTTTGTCTATTTAGTGTTTCTTCAGATTTAAATGTGTAATAACTGTGGTTTATTAACTGTTTAATATCTGTGAAAGTGCACAAATGTAGGAAAATGAAACAAAGCCGCTGGACGTAACTTCTCGGGATATTCCAAAAAGACCACTGAAAAAATCTCAGTAAATGACCACTATTTTACTGAGATTATATTTCATCCCATATCATCTCATCTCATTTCATTTAATTTCATTTCACTCCATATTATCATTTTTAATAAAATTAAGAATATAAATTAAAATAAGACATGACTTATAGGTATTAGTTACCAGGTCATAAAGTCCTTTAAAAAAAAATACACTAACGCCATTCTAAATTGACTGATAATTAATAAATTTGTTACAGCAAAACCTACTGATGAACTCCAAGATGATATTCTCCGTACAATTCCCATTCAACCCCTCACCGATACGACTGGAGGCGGTCGAGCTCCCGGAGATATTGGAGCTAGATGGCGTACTCACCAAAATATAATCTACCGCCATAGGAATAAGGTTGAATTTGAGCCCCAACGTTTTGTTTAATTTCCTCATTAGTTGAGAATCGAAAGGCCTAGTCCGTCTCTCTCGCTCGCCAGCAGATAGGAAAGAGACAGACATGCTTTTGAACGTCGACTGTGAAAATATTGTTATGTACTTAAAGATTTATATTATTAGTTGATTCACTCTTTGATTAGTTACTTTAGAGAAATATAGACCTTAGTTTAATGTTGTTAAGGTTGATTGTTAGTTGTTAATAAGCTTAGGTGGGGACTCGATAGTCTGAGAATTATTTTGTAAATCACATACTAGGTCATTAAATAACAATTCTGATTCTGATTATTCAATACAATTTCTATGGACGTTTCTTTTCGGGCTTCCTATTCGTTTCCGTGTATACCTTGACATGTCAACTGACAAGACCAGAAATGTAGTTTCGGATGATCGCGTCCCCACCGATACTAAGCTCTTGATTTGCTCATCGAATTATATTTATTTGTGATATACAACGTTGCTATCGCCGACAGAACTGCGAAAGCTCTGAAAATATTTTATTCTGTAATATTATTAAAATTTTAGCTAGATTCAGTCGTATTGATCACTATACAGGGTGTGTTCGAATCGTTCCTGTAATTGGCAACGCACTGGCGTAAACGCTGGTGACCGTGGGCGGCGGTGAATCACTTACCATCAGGTGACCCGTCTTGCTCGTTTGCCTCTTACTTGCTATACAAAAAATTGAAGGCAGATTAGCTGTCGACATTAGGGAAGATCGAGATGGTTCGATCTAATCCGCACCACACTAGGGATCCCATTCCACGGAACCCCTTATGCGGCAAATGATCGGAGGCGCTGGAGGGACATTGCGAGAAGGTAGGCAGCGGCTTGGCTCTGCCCCTGGCATTGCTGAGGTCCATAGGCGACGGTAACTACTTACCATCAGGTGGGCCGTATGCTCGTCTGCCTACAAGGGTAATAAAAAAAAAATAGAATCCTGTCAAAAAATGATGGTCACGACCCTCAGCAGTGAGGAAACTACGCATGGAAGAGAGATGTCGACCGCAATGGTATCATGTTTGACAGCTTTGAATTGCACGCAATGTATTATCAAGTAAACGTCATATGACTCGAAGGGTCATCGACCTCTGAGTGCACGAAATATGCTCACACAAAAATGATGTATATACAGGGTGTCCCAAAAAGAATGGATAATCCTGAAACACCTCATAGTAGAGCTATTGGGGTCACAAAAAAAAATAATCTCAGGTAGTAAGTACCCAAATTACGTATTTTAAAAAAGTTGATATTTTTCATACTGTTGTGAGTTTCTGGAATGTACAACAGATACAAATAAATGAAATCCATAGGCTTTTTGGTGTTTTAATATTCTACATGGACTATACTAAGGAATATGCAAGAAATCGTATGAGTAGTTAATGTAATTTTTTATAAAAGTTAACCTGAACCTTAATTTTAATCATAAGATTTCGTATTTTTTCTTTAATATTAATTTGGGTACTACCTAAGATTTTTATTTTGTGTCCCCTATAGCTCTACTATGTGTTTCAGGATTATCCATACTTTCTGGGACACCCTGTATATTTTCTTGTACAAAGTATAGGCGTCCGCAATTCGGTTATCAGTGTTTTCAAAGAAACAAAAAATATATAAATGACGCTTAGAAAATAAATATGTACAAACAAATATATAGGTAAATTCATGATTGGTCAATGAAGATTGTTTTTGTTAACTTTAAATATTAGCTTCTTTGCGGTTCGGCTTTGAGAACGTTTTCATCACACCCTGTATACGATAGCCCTGGGAGCCATTTTTAAACACTGCCTTAACCACAATTGTGTCCGGAATGCTTCACCCCGGCCTTTAACATTGTCAATACTTAAATATTTTTTTTATTTTTTATTTTTTTTCTAATCAAAGTGCACTTGGGGTGTTCCGTATTTAGTATGTGGATACTAAATTTACATTGCATTGATATGTGTGTGAGTTTGACACTAAAGTGTGACAAGTCTGGTCTGGACTGAAGGAGTTTCCAACAGGTACCCTGGGATTAGTCCCGGTGCATCAAGTTCAACATAGTTGATTGCCCAATTGCGAAAAACGGTAGGCAGTGGCTTGGCTCTGCCCCTGGCATTGCTGAGGTCCGTGAGCGACTGTAACCACTCACCATCAGGTGGACCGTAAGCTCGGCTGCCTACACGGGCAATAAAAAAAAATTAAATACATAATGTAGAATATATTATTGAAACTGACTTATTTCTAAGACAAGACTGGTTTATGAGACGGTATGCTCTATCCTGCTCTCGCAACGTCAGTTTTGTATACAACTTGAACTCTGACGTCATTGTACAATATCACGTCTGTAGTATGAAATTTAAGTTTTATTATTCTAAAGAAATGTACACTTTGTTTTTTTTTTATCGAATTAATTTTATTTTATTTGTGAAAGCAAAATATATACAAAATGGAATTTCTTTTCACAGACTTGTTGCACTTTGGTTCTGAATTGTCTTGTTTGTTAAGGCGAGTGTATAAAATATATATTTAACAATGTTTCAGAGATGAGAATCAAGATAAACGAAATTAAAATTTGAAAGGTCAAACCTGGTAAAAGTACACTCGCTTTCAAAAAAAAATTATTTAAAATAAAACATGCTATTATTTATTTCTTTATAGGTATAATAATTTTTTAGCATTTTAAGTGTTGTAACGAAACATTCCGTATAGTAAGCCATTTTTATAAAAATTATTAGGTGCCATTGTGAGATAACATAGAATTTCTAATTAACTGTTTGGGTAAAGAAATAAATTGTTATATGAAACACACATTCCAACGATATAAGTGATATAAAATGTAATTGCAAATAAGCATATTATGAAATTGCATAATATGAAACAATAATAAATTTAAATATAATATTTGTAAAGAATAGATTTAATAGATTTTTATTATTATTATTATTATTATTATAGTTATTAGTTTGGTTCATTTATGTAATATCGTGAAGGAAATCTTTAAATCTATTCTGACTTTCTAAGAAGACTTTCGTTAATTAGAAGAATTTAATTATCAGTTTTTTTTTTTTTTCAAAATTACTTTCGATCAAAATCCCGTTCGAATCAGATAACAGATCGTTAGCAATTTTCCATTATTGATATTTTTCTGTATTTTGAGAATTACGCGTCGCTGGAACGTTAGCAGTGTTTGGATACTCTCTGGTCGGCAATGTAGACAGTGACGTCTTTTGACAGCTGACAGCTCGCGCATTTTAGCGGGAAATTTGAAAATCGTATTTGTTTTTTTTCAATATATTTTGAGGAATATAACTTTTTTGTGATTATAAAAAATATATCTTCAAATTCAGATATTTTTTCTAATTTTATATTATTAGTAGGATATTATTTTGGAACCTAAAATTTCAATAGTTCTTGATTTTTTGTAAGGTACGTGTTTTTTTTTTTAAACCCGATTTTCAAATTAACATTACGGCGTTCTCAATTCGTGACGTATGTTTAAAGTAGGTCTTTGCTGATCGATGAGTTACGAAAAAGTTTGCCTGTGCTTTCTGGCATGATCAGGCAGGTAGATCTGGTCGTGATCGGCCATAACGGACTCCGTAAAAAACGTTTTCAAGTCCTCGTGGCCTTAAGGTAAGAGATTCCATGCTGGTATTAAAAACGCGCGAAGAAACACCAGTTTTTTCTAATAAAATACGCACTTCACATGTTCGCTTCCACGGCGAAGGGATAACATCGTGTAATCAAATTCGCAAAGTTTGTTAGTAATTAGTGGTGGCAGGGCGTCTTCTGAGTCCACACGGGTAGGTACCACCAGCGTGCCTATTTCCGGTCTTCTGTCAGATAATTCTCGATGCAGAAGTTGAGTTTGCTCGTAAACTTAACGTGGTTTTTTGATTATAACCTTCAAATGAGGTCTCGCAAGATTTTTGCTAGAACATTCCTAGTGTTGCCTTTTTGAAAATCGTTTTTACGTCACTGTTATTATTTTGATGTGTTTTTTTTTTTGTTTTTGTTTTTATAAACACGTATATTTTTTAGAACGGAATTGTTGCTAGCCGCGTTTTCAAATAGTATTGTTTTGGAGAAGTTGTATCGTTTATTTTAATGTAGCTACGTCGTGTTTGTAGGGCACGAGGCTGGTCGTGTGGAATTGATTTTTTTAAATATTTTAGCCGAAGTTGCTTATTCCTCCCGAAGTACTTCTTATCAGTCCACAGAAGTCCACTGCCTTCCATAGGCCTCCTCCAAGCCCCGCCACAAAGATCGGTCCTGCGCTGCCTGCTTTCTGCTGATCCCTGCGAACCTCAAAATGTCTTCGTTCCATCTTGTGAGAGGTCTAGCCACGCTATGTCTTCCGATACGCGGTCGCCACTCAAGAACTTTCTGGCCCCAACGGCCATCCGTTCTCATATTATTATCTGACAGCAATGTAAATCGTATTTCATATTTTGGAGAAATTGTTAAGATTTTTTGAAGAAAAAAAGTTCCTTAATAATGAAGTGTGCACAGAATCTTAATTATTCTCCTCAAATGTAGATGGATGGTCGGTTGGATTATAAATGTTGTTAATTTGTTAGAAATGTTTTACATTCGCGCGCTAAGACACATCTGATACCTGTAATCAAACTGCGCAATAGTCGGTATTCCGACGCTCCGCATGCGCGTTAATAGAGAGTCGATCTATCGACGGTTCGCGCTCTAAGGATTAATATTATTGTCTCACGATTAGTTCAGATTATATTTATGTTTCAAATTAATTCATGTTAAGTTTGCCTACGTTATTATTATTATTTATTTAATGGAACAGTGTTACCATAAAAGAAATTGTGAGGTGCTTCGATATGGCAACATTTAGTGTTGTCATGTATTGTAGTTTTTTTTTCTTTCTAGTTTACATCTTTTCGTTTATTACAATAGTGTTGTTTATTTTTTAATTTCATATCATTCATTCGAGAAGCAAACTTAGTCCATACTAAACTAGAAGTATAGGTATCGATCGAAAATTCAATTTAAAAAATTTAAGTGACAAATTGATATAGTCTATGTTCAAATTGTTATGTTATGTTCAAAAACATAAATGTTTGCTCTCACTCTGCGAAACATCGTGCCACATGGCGTCGCATCGCGAGAGCATCGGTATCGCAGGATCCGACTGATGCATGACCACGACCACTCTGTCAAGAGTGTACGAATAGGAAGAATGTTCAAATTTTTTTATTAATGCAAATTCTATATAAGACACAAGTTTTTATATCATGCAGCCACGCGTGCCGGTTAAGGCGCATGTCGTACTCTAATACCAAGTGCAGCGACTATACCGAGATTTTCTCGGTATGTATACCAACATTTTCAAATATAAACGTGTGCGTGATTAATATCACTTAGAATTTATTGTACGTGCTTTATGATTATATCCTGCGGGAATCAAAGTTTTGTCAGTATTTCAAATGTACTTAATTTTCCGTCGAAAATGGAGGGTAATGAGATCAGATATCTCTGTAAACGTCTCGCGCATCTCATCTCGTCTCTTAGCTTCGGTGGAAACTCAGGCCTGAAAGTATTTTAATGTATTTGATGTAGAAATAGACTTGCCATGTATAATAATGTTGGTCACCGATTATATTAAACTCGCGACCCGCCCTCGCTTCGCTTCGGAAACTGTAATTTATTATTGATTTCTCCACTATTTAATGGATGTTATATATATATATATATAAATGAATTGCTGTTCGTTAGTCTCGCTAAAACTCGAGAACGGCTGGACCAATTTGGCTGATTTTGGTCTTTAATTATTCGTGGAAGTCCAGAGAAGGTTTAAAAGGTAGATAAATATGAAATTGCTCGGAATTAAATAAAAATAACAATTCTGTTTTTCCTTTTTTTTTTTTGTTTTAAGTTTATTTTTTTGTTTTTAGTCCTTTTTTTGGGTATTATCACTGGAACTCGTCCCGATGATACCAAAGTATCGGCAGCTTTATCAGAACACTTTGGGAAAGCATCGTTTGTTATCAAACTTAATACTCGATTGCATTCACTAGATAATGAGAGAATTGAAAAATAATCAATTCAAAAATTCACATACCAATCTCGACAGAGTTTTTCTTAATTTCAAATTATAATCGGTTTTAATGTTTTATTTGTATGTACGACAATTTTAAGATGATGATTCTTGGTTGATTCAAATAATACGTTTTAACAAATATGTAGCTAAATCACACTAGATGGTTCTCGTGTTCAGAGAACTATGCGAAGGGTGTTTTTTTTTGAAATCTGATCAGTTCGCGAATTAAATTACTTTTATATTGGTCGAGTTTTTAAAATACGGGAAATGTTATTTAACTTTAAAATTTTGACGAACGTGAACATTTTGTGATGCTATTGAAAATTTATGGAAGTCAGAGCGTTTATATGAGCTATAGTTTGGAAAGACAGCTTCAATTCGATGCCTCCAATGAACACAACGCTAACTCCAAATTCGTAGGTTTACAGGAGGAGCGTTTAAACGAAAAAAGTTGATAAAATCTTTATTATTGCAGATATATTTATGGCTTTTTTTGTGTAACTAGCTGATTTACTCTTGCTTCGAACCCCATCAATAATGATTAATTGTAATACTCTTAACATAGTGAAACGATTTGCGTGAAAAATGAAAATTTCAAAATTTTGAGTTAGAGTAGTGTTCATTGGAGGCATCGAATTTGATATATTGTGGGTTTTGGATAGTATTATATTTGACCAGGATATTTGTCCAGGTCCAAGACCAGCATAAACCGGACTGCTTCCACGAATATATTCTTCGCATCTCGTTAGTTTTTTCACCATTAGTGCAGCAGTCACCGAGTGTGTGAATACTTTCTTCCTTCTCGCAGTATCTACGATCGTATAGGTACAATAGATATAGTAAATCGACTTTCAGAAAACGCATTAAGCTAATTTTAGCTTCGTATACAGTTCTCTCTGTCGCACGTAATAAAACGACCGACAAAAGTCGCGTAGCTAGTGTGCGACAGAGCTAACGCTCTACGAAGCCGAAATCAGCCGACTGTCTCTTTCTAAGAATCGATGTGTAATAGTTATCGGCGGGCACTGTACAGTCGTGTCTGTTGCTGCCACATAATAAAGAAGGCTGTCAAGTACTGTACGTACGTCAGGCATGAAAATCTATCGAATTAGTAATGTAAATGTATCGAATTGTCGATACGAAAACGGATCATTACATTAAATCGAGATTAACGTTACCGTATTGTAAGACTCGGGTTCCAAAGCCAGTAAATAAATACACAGATTGCAATAGTTCACTTAATATTGCTTTATTTGTAACTCCACTAATGTCTTTTCTTAAGATTTGTTAATCTAATTATATCTAATAAATGAATAAAAATAATAATTATTTAGGTAAAGCTACTTATAAATAGAAAATCTGCGTTAGCTCACCGCCAGTTGGCAGCGTTCCCAGAAGGCTGGCAGCATTTCCACGCTGGATAGCAATGCTAATTCTTTGTGCAAAATACGTACCGGCCTTCTGGTCTCCCGAGGCTTGTACAATCTTTAGATGTCTGCTCACTACTGAATACACTGCTTTCTGTTCCGTTTTTTTTTCAGACTACCGCCTTTTTTATCATGTCACGTTCCCACTACTGCCATTGCTCCCACCAACAGTGTTGCTATTTGGCAATCCGATAATAGCCTTAACTTTAACATGATACATTTTATTATTATTTTTTGATTATTTTACAATAAACCTTACAGTTTGTCGAAACGATTTTCGTTCTCTCGATTACGAGTTTCGAGCTTCGAGAATGTGGTCGATTTCATTGCGAAACGAAAGTAGTTAAGTAAATTCATTCGTACTGTTGAAAGGGTAGGCAGCGGCTTGGCTAGCGGTAGGCAGCGGCTTGGCTCTGCCCCAGCATTGCTGAAGTCCATGGGCGACGGTAACCACTCAGCATCAGGTGGGCCGTATGCTCGTCTATCTACAAGGGCAATAAAAAAAAAATAGTTCTTTTTAACGGACGGTAGGGGCGCTGTTTTAATCCTATACATTTTTTCTCGATAGTCACTCGTGCTCGCCTCTCTGTTCCATTCTATACTATCAGCCCATATACGTCCACAGCTGGACTTAGGCCTCCCCCTAGCCTCGTCATAAGATCGGTATGGCGCCTCCTGCATTCATCGGATCCCCGCGAACCTCAATAGGTCGTCAGTCCATCTTGTGGTTAACCTACCCACACTATTAATTAAATTCAAATTCAAATTCAAAATCATTTATTTCAACTTAGATGTCAGTATAACACACTTGTCGAATGTCAAAATATAAATAACAACGTTAACTCTACCACCGGTTCCAAAAAAAGCCGCAGTCCTGAGAAGAACGTTCAGACTTGAACCAATTACCTTCAGTCGTCTGAATGTATGGACCAGTTAAAGATGCTGCATTGAAAACTGTTCATTTAGTTTAAAAAACAAACAAAAAAACTAGACAATGTATTTTAGCGAAATGTTTCCATTGTTACAATTTTGTAGATTTTAAATCAAACAAAAATATATTATGTATGTTTACAGGTAAACATTGTTGAAATTCATATGTATATTAGGGTGCTCAAGTTATATGAAATATCATTATAATATATATTTAAATAAACAAAAAAACGACAAATAATAATAAGTATATCAATTGTTTATTTAAAATAAATGATAATCATAATTTGGTCAATTTTTTTTGTATTTGTTTCTGTGCAATAAAATAGAAATGATTTATTCGTGGAAATTAGTTTTATTTTGTATTAAATAAGATGATTCCTTTTGAAGAGTCACTGTTGGAGTCTTGTGTCGAAGGAAAAAAAAGTGTGAACTTGACATTACCAACATTATTACTTTTGCGTCAATTTTAAGAAGGTGCGACAAGATAAATAATTGGCTCCTTACGGATTGGGTATGATTGTGGAAGATATTGAGTTTTTTCATCTTCATTTATGGTAGGACGTCTTGTGAGTCCGCACGGGTAGGTACCATCGCCCTGCCTATTTCTGCCGTGAAGCAGTAATGGGTTTCGGTTTGAAGGGCCGGGCAGACGCATGTCGATCACCACAGCCGTTTAGTTCGAGAGCCAGCTCTACTCCTTTCCTTTCCTCCTTGTTGGTGGTGAGTCTTGGTCATGCTTGGAACATGCGGAGCAAACGTGCCCGCGAGCCTGCGGGATGTGGTTTGCTGACAGGGTATAAGGAGACTCTGGGAGACCTAGTGAAACTCCTCCGCCGCCCGTTGGTTAGTAAGAGACCTGATGCCGAGTGACACTAGTAAACTCTAGGAAACTAGAGGAATTGATCGAGATGACACCGGCATCTCGTTTTTACCATCGCACCGCCCGCCACCGGAGTAGAGTTCATCCATACTACCTGGAGCCACTGCGGTCATCCACAGTGCGTTTTCAGAGATCTTTTTTGCCACGTACCATCCGGCTATGGAATGAGCTCCCCTCCACGGTGTTCCCCGAGCGCTATGACATATCCTTCTGCAAACGAGGCTTGTGGAGAGTATTAAGCGGTAGGCAGCGGCTTGGCTCTGCCCCTGGCATTGCTGAAGTCCATGGGCGACGGTAACCACTCACCATCAGGTGGTCCGTAGGCTCGTCTGCCTACAAGGGCAATAAAAAAAAAAACTGCCCCGGAAAGCTGTCCCGCCAACCGGTGTAAAATCCCCTCGGCCATCGGACGCAGGGTGGATTGGCGGCCTTTTCATGGCCTTAATTTTTTCGGGGGGTCGATCCTCCTACGAGGTCCCCGCGCCTAGGGGGCGTGAGTGTATGTGGGATGCCTTTCCATGACCGTTCATTTAGGAATCTTATTTGCTTTATATTAAGTGGTTTTTTTTTGTACCTACGTTTTATTTCATTCATTAGAATATAGCTGTAAATGTTCTTTTTTTTTCCTACCTAAGCTGATAGCCTTGAGAGGCTATTTCAGCGTAACCTTAACTAGTAGGTGAGCTCACGGGGCTCAAAGCTGATGACGTTGCTAGCACGAACCCTATCAAAAGCCGTGCTTCGCAGAATCTACCACCGGATCGGAAACGCAACCCACTGAGGAGATCCGGTGAGAAACTCAGTGGGCTGTGTCTGTGGCTTAATTTACTCGTCGAGCCCTTCCTCGCAAGCGACAGGTTCAAGGAGAACGATGACCGGTGCTTGAGGTACCTAAAATCACCGTTAGTGGATCGGGAGGATTCGAAATGACGTGTTTTGGGCGACGTCGACTGCTTTCCATTCTGTCCGCAGGATCGGGAATGTAGTTACCGGCGGCCACGATGAGAGAGTTCTCGTGTCGTGCCGCTTTATCGAAGTGAGTAAATGTCTTGTCCATGGTAACTATAGACTGTTCTAGAGATTACCTGCCAAATATCTTTATTAGAGAAATCAAGTACCACACTCGACCGCATTATCAATATTCACAATGTTAATCTAGCTGCGATGAATTAATGTAAATTATTAAATCCAATGATAAGCCTTTGATAACAACGCGGTCGCTATGTCAATGTTATTGAAGACAAACTAATCTGTTTAGTTAAAAGGAATTTAATTTTGAGATTCCTCGTCGCATTTTGAAATCAAAACGATGTTATTTATTTTATGTAACATATAACGGCAGAATGTGGCCTCGACGGGATGGCCCAATGCGTTACTCAGATCAGGTCAGCACCGCCCTTGACTCCATGTTCTACAATTCCCTCCACACCGCTGGAGACAGAAGCAGATGGAGAAAAATCGTGCTAAAGAAATGGATGCAGAAGAGTGGTCACTATCATTGAGGCATTGAGGAATACGAAGCAAGTACGAGTAAAGACAGAGCGAGGATTGTTTGTATCATTATCATTATTATCATGACCACTATGCCAAGAGCGTTCGATTTGCCAAATGAAGGTAGGCCGTCTGGTTGAGACCGTCACCCACATTGAGACATAAATTTGAATCTATCGTTTTGAAAGCTTGTCAAATAAGGCGCGCTTTGCTGGCCGATCTTTGATTTAACTTTGATCCGATCGCGTTAACAAATTCAGGATCGCCCGTTAGCCCAATCAGAAGATTACCTGAAGTTTATAGGGTACATACAAACACACATTATCTTATAGACACAACCCGCTGAGTTTCTCGCCGGATCTTCTCAGTGGGTCACGATTCCGATCCGGCGGTAGATTCTGTGAAGCACTGCTGTTGCTGGGGCTAGTGTTAGCAAATTCTCTTAGGTTGAGCTCGTGAGCTTACCCACCTGTCTGGAATAACCTCTTAGGCTACCAGTGAATAAATATAAAAAAAAATATTACCTTTTATATACATATATGAAACAACCTCGGTACATAATCGGATGGATATAGAGGTGAGATCAATAAACTCTACTTTCTGTTTTTAGTCCTGAGTTTGTATGCCCTACGTACTTAGCAGGAAAACGATGTGAGGTCTCGCGATCGAAGTATCCGCTGTATTGGTCCCATCTTTCAAACTGAATACAAATCAAACCAAAAGGCATATTATTAATCAAACCATAAGGCATTAAAGCATATTTCGCAGGCTTTTGCTTGACTATGCCCCCGAGAATTTTATTCTTGAGTGATGGTAAAAAAGGGTTCATTTAAGCCTTGGATTCCACAAACAGCGCAACCTGTATTGCCAACATTAACTAGTAATTACTTCAAAAGTTTTTTTATGGATTTTTGGTCCGGAACGCGAAAATCGAAGTCTTGTGAATGGTTAATTAGTGTTTCTTCGGGTTTAAACGTATAGGAGCGTTGCCTTATTAACTGTCCAGCGTCTGCGAAAGCTGCACAAGTCTTTAGCCGCGAATATAGAAATTGGGTCGCATTTTTTTTAATCCGCGAATATTGAAAACGTGAATGAAGGAAGCGCTGACTTACTTTACTGGTGGTAGGACCTCTTGAGAGTCCGCACGGGTAGGTACCACCACCCTGCCTATTTCTGCCGTGAAGCAGTAATGCGTTTCGGTTTGAAGGGTAGGGCAGCCGTTGTAACTATACTGAGACCTTAGAACTTATATCTCAAGGTGGGTGGCGCATTTACGTCGTAGATGTCTATGGGCTCCAGTAACCATTTAAAACCAGGTGGGCTGTGAGCTCGCACACTCATCTAAGCAAAAAAAAAAAAAAATTAAAAAAACTGTTTAGTTTTAAAGTAGTGAAATAAAAACCGCGTCTTAATTAACAAAACGGGACTAACAATATTTTTTTCATGCTGTCAATTCCGGTCAGGATAGTAGAGCGAATTTATAAAAAACGTTGTATCGCTAATCGATCTTAGATGTGTAGGTGCGAAACAAAAAAATCAAGTTGATCCGTCGCCTTGAAGTCAGCGAAAATTACGTTTAAAGTTTTTGTTACAACATCAGGCTATACTGTTCAAACTAGAAAGGCCTCCGAGCCACCAGTAATCTTTCAAACAAAAAAAAAATAACAAGCTATAGAAAGCTAATTTTTTTCCTACCTATGCTGATAGCCTTGGCAGGCTATTTCAGCTTCACCCCAACGTGTGTAGGTGAGCTCACGGGGCTCAAACCGGATCGGAAACGCGACCCACTGAGAAGATCCGGCGAGAAACTCAGTGGGCTGTGTCTATGGGTTAATTCGCTCGTCGAGCCCTGCGTCGCAAGCGACGGGTTCGACGAGGACGGTGACCGGGATATAAAAAGCGTGTTATTAGAATAATACTTCGAGAAACAGAAAAGCGAATGTAAATCGACCAAGTTCATGTGCAATTTTCCACGCACTAAACCATATACATTTTTGTGAGAAACAGCATTACGAATTCCGATAAAAACAAACGTCATAAGTATTGTTCGAGGTAAACAAAAACGAGCCTTATTTATTAGATTCAAGAACGTGTTTTATTTAATGTTTAAAAATATCTGTGACGTATTCTTATCACACAGCTGTTTATTCAATAAACGTGTTATACGGACTCGATGCGAGTCTTTTTAACTCGATTTGATCAGCTCGATCTGTATCTACATATTTATTTATTACACTTCATGTAAGATTTACATTGGCGGACTTAATGCCTAAGGCATTCTCTACCAGTCAACCAAAGGTAGTGCAGAGTAAATAGTGGTAGGTGCAATGAGATTTATATTAAATTACATACATATTTATTTATTTAAAAAAGTACTGCCATATTACAAACATTGAACATTGAAAATAACTTAAACTATTTAATTTATGGGCTAATGCATGTGACAATAATGGCGTACATAACATTGTCAATTCATCGGCTCGAAGATGGAATACAATAATAATAATAAAAAAAGAGAATACCTAATGAAAACATACTTTGAGATTCAAATTTAACAAGTAAAACAGTTTTTTTTTTTTTTTTATCCTACCTAAGCTGATAGCCTTGAGAGGCTGTCAGCGTAACCCTAACTTTAGTAGGTGAGCTCACGGGGCTCAACCTGACGATGTTGCTAACACGAACCCTAGCAAGAGCCGTGCTTCGCAGAATCTACCACCGGATCGGAAACGCGACCCACTGAGAAGATCCGGCGAGAAACTCAGTGGGCTGTGTCTGAGAGTTAATTTACTCGTCGAGCCCTTCGTCGCAAGCGACGGGTTCGACGAGAACGGTGACCGGTGCTTGAAGTACCTAAAAGCACCGTTAGTGGATCGGGAGGATCCGAGATGACGTGTTTTGGGCGACGTCGACTGCTTTCCATTCTGTCCGCAGGATCGGGAATGTAGTTACCGGCGGCCACGATGAGAGGGTTCTCGTGTCGTGCCGCTTTATCGAAGTGGCGCATGGACGCCGACTGCATATACTTACTGGTGGACTCTAAGTCCAGGTCGTCATGGAGGTCGACGTTCCTGACGAACCACGGGGCTCCGACGGCTATCCTGCAAAAACGGGATTGAATAATTTGGAATGACTTTAAGTGAGTGCGGGCCGCGTGAGCGAACACTACACTTGCATAGGTCATGACGGGGCGTATGCAAGTTTTGTAGAGTGTCACCTTATTTCTAAGGGACATTTTACTTTGCCTACATATCATCGGGTAGAGACGTCCTAGAATGAAGGCGGCACGATCGCGTACCGTCTTGATGTGGGGGCGGTATGTCATCCTACTGTCGAGGGTGACGCCTAAGTATTTGACCTTCGGGGCCCACGGTATGGGCTGGTCGAACATCGTGATCGGGCGAACGGCGGGGGCGGGGGTATTGACGCGCCTAGTCGGGAGGGGGATGCTCAGCGTGGTGTTCGGAGGGCGACCCCTTTTGAAGAGCACCGCTGTGCTTTTCGTGGGGTTGATGTCGATGCGCCACTTCCGGAACCACTGTCCCATGGTGGTAGCTGCGGTCTGAAGTCGTCGATGAAGCAACGCCTTCTTCCTACACGAGTAGTAGATGGCGGTGTCATCGGCGAAGAGCGCCAGATGGGTCTCCGGAGACCGGGGTATATCGTTGATATACAAACTGAATAGTAACGGGGAGAGGGCGGAGCCTTGCGGAACTCCGGCTGTGACGTGTAAAACAGTAATCATTGTTGAAATATTAATATGAACTAGTGGTCCCGTAGTAGTCTAAATTCGACTATAATTAATTGGAATTGTAAGTTTGTACACTATTATAATTGTATTTTATACTTCTATAATCACAAATTTCGCCAGGGCTATGCTATTAAAAAATATTAATAAAGACAAACAATATTTAATCTATTCTCAATTTGACAACGGACGTCAAGAACAAAAGTTTGACAATAAATAGTATGCACGCGTGTGTGCGTCAAATACATGGTATGTAGTGTGTGTAATGTTTTCTTTATTGATTTAATGTATCTTTTATGCATTATTTAAAAAAAAAATTAGCATTGTGCACTTCATCTCTATATTCTCTATAAGTGTGGAAAATTTCATACTCCTCCGTCCGCGCAATTTTCGTAAAAAGGGATACAAAGTTTTTGCTTCACGTATTAATATATAAATATCATGTCTAATAAATGTCATGTCATATCAAAAAAAAAAAAAGAAATGTCAATATAATATCAAGTAACAACAAGTCAATAATTAAATAATTAAACAATTATTAAAATTATAATAGCTTATACAATATTATTTGTAATATTATATATCTGTGTAACGGTATCATTTTATCGCGATTATCAGCAATATCAAGACGTCAGATTAACTTCAAAGTTCGCACACACGTGAATGATCAATTATAATAAAATTTACCACTTCGACCTGATATCCTGACTGATATACACCACCACTAACTTGGTGATCCAAGTTGAATCGCAATGAACAGAAAAGAATAAAAGTTTTTTTTTCTTTTTGCAATTGTAACGTATTTTCTTGCCTTTAAACCACATATCATAGTATTTTACACTAATGTAAACTAGAATTAGAAATCATGACTCAAAATATTAAAAAATATATAATTAGAACGATACAAAATACAATTTTCAACAATTATTGATTTTAAATACTAATGACCAAATGTGGGTAACTAAGTTGACACGCGAATGTACAACGTCCGTCTATCCCTGGTGCTGAGATCAGAAAGAGGCCGTGGACGAGGCAATATGTTAGTGGTGTCCTCAACTCCCCTCTTCAACTCCGACCAGTCTGAAGTCGCTGCTGTATTACGTTAGCAGGCCACGCCCACTTCCTAGGTCTTCTTTCCTTAGACTAGGTTATCAATTAATTTAAATAAAAACTATACAAATTAAAGAACCACATAAGTAGAAACATATCGAGAGGTGAAAGGCTATTTATTTGGTTTAAGCATCATCTCGTTTATTACGCGGTATTTATCTTTACCAACGATAGAGCAGAGTCTATCCTTTGGTATTTGCGAGCCGTAGACATATTACGATTAACAGATTTTTTTTATTGCCCTTGTAGGTAGACGGGCATACGGCCCACCTGATGGTGAGTGGTCACCGTCGCCCATGGACTTAAGCAATGCCAGGGGCAGAGCCAAGCCGCGGCCTACCGATTGACGTCCGTGGCGACCGCGAATACTCAAAGCTTTCCAAAAAGTCCGAAAAACAATGACAGTTAAGGAAGTCGTTGTGGCCTAAAGGATAAGACGTCCGGTGCATTCGTATGTAGCGATGCACCGGTGTTCGAATCTCAGGCGGGTACCAATTTTTCTAATGAAATACGTACTTAACAAATGTTCACGATTGACTTCTACGGTGAAGGAATAACATCGTGTAGTAAAAATCAAACCCGCAAAATTATAATTTGCGTTATTAGCAATGCCAGGGGCAGAGACAAGCCGCTGCCTACAGCTTAATACTCTCCACGAGCCTCGTTTGAAGAAGGACATGTCATAGCGGTCGGGAAACACCGTGGAGGAGAGCTCATTCTATAGCCGGATGGTAGCCGGATCTTTTTTTTATTTTTTATTGCCTAGATGTGTGGACGAGCTCACAGCCCACCTGGTGTTAAGTGGTTACTGGAACCCATAGACATCTACAACGTAAATGCGCCACACACCTTGAGATATAAGTTCTAAGGTCTCAGTATAGTTACAACGGCTGTCCCACCCTTCAAACCGAAACGCATTACTGCTTCACGGCAGAAATAGGCAGGGTGGTGGTACCTACCCGTGCGGACTCACAAGAGGTCCCTACCACCAGTAAAAAAGCATGACAGCTCGATGTCACTATAATAGGTAGAAAAAAAAATGCGAGTCCTTTAAATTTTATTACGGACTCATGTGTGTTAGAGCACAACCTCGGTCGTAATCAGTCGGAACGCGCGACAACCTTAGTCGCTTGCAAGCCTTGACGAGCGCGAGTCGCCGCCGAAGCAAGACTCCGGTTTTATCGAAACGCTCCAAAAAAACAAACGCGTTAATAAAATATTCAGTTCACAAATTATATGAAGCGTCGCTCTGAGTGAGTATTGTTTTAATATTAAATTCGTATTTTCTGTATTTGGACTAACCGTCATCTTAATTTTGCGGCAAACTGGTGTTCCAGTTTGAATTGTGAGGTTTTTCTAGTGCTTCTATCTATCTATGTTCCATTCGACGGTCTCATTAAAATAGTTAATCTCTATATATAAAAATGAATTGCTGTTCGTTAGTCTCGCTAAAACTCGAGAACGGCTGGACCGTTTTAGCTAATTTTGGTCTTGAATTATTTTTGGAAATCCAGAGAAGGTTTAAAAGGTAAATAAATATGAAAATGCTCGGAATTAAATAAAAATAACAATTTTGTTTTTCCTTTGATGTGTCCCCCGTCGGACGGATTCCTCCAGCTAGTCTATACTAATATTATAAAGAGGAAAGATTTGTTTGTTTGTTTGTTTCGAATAGGCTCCGAAACTACTGGACCGATTTGAAAAATTCTTTTTCCATTAGAAGCCGACATTGTCCCTGATGAACATAGGCTACTTTTTTATTATTATTTTTTTATTTTTTTTTTTTGGTTTCATGTGTGTTTTAATGTTTCCGAAGCGAAGCGAGGGCGGGTCGCTAGTTAAATTAATATTTTCTGTATATGGGCTAACCGTCATCCTCCTAATTTTGCGGCAACTGGTGTTCCAGTTTGAATTGTGAGGTTTTTCTAGTGTTGAAATATATCTATATCTATGTTCCATTCAGTTCCATCCGACGGTCTCATTGATATACAGGGTGTCCCTGAAATAATGGATAATCCTGAAACACCTCATAGTAGAGCAATTGGAGAATCAAAAAAAAAAAAATTTTCAAATATTTCTTAGGTAGTACCCAAATTAAAAATAAAGAAGAAACAGCAAATTTGAATGTGCCCTTGATTAAGTGTTGTGAATAGGTAAAACACTTCTTAAGATAACCACTTCAATATACATTCCGAATAGCTATACATTCTATAATAAAAATACGTATAGTAAATTTATTTAATCAGCGGTAAATATTTTTATTGGCATTCTTTGAGCGCTTTTACATCGACCGACACGATATCAATATCGTTACCGATTATCGTGTACGTATCGTGTATGTGTCGTGTATCTGAAATGTTTTTTTACGTTTAATGTTAGCTTGTAGCAATACGTATTCACTGTTATTCCGAAAAACGCTAAGCTATCAAAACGCAGTAATAAATTAACCCACATAAATATAGATAGAGACAGTAGGCAAACGCTTCAGCTCGAGTAATGCCAAATTGATACTTTCTCTTACGATTTACGCATACAAATACATTACTGTTTTTATTGTATTATGAAACTTTGAAAACAGCACTTTGGAGATCAGCTTTCGCTCGAAGACCTCTTTGGTGGTAGTGGTACATATGATAAGTATGTGATGGTATCACGTAGTACGTATTGTACGGCACGCAATGTATTCAAAGGCACGCAATGCATTTAAAAATGTGATAAGCGACGGGGTTAATGCACTAAGGTGTGTGGTTTTTTTTTCTTTTTCTACCTATGCTGATAGCCTTGAGAAGCTATTTCAGCTTCACCCTAACGTTTGTAGGTGAGCTCACGGGGCTCAACCGGAGAGTTGCTAACACTGACCCTAACAAGAGCGATCCGGCGAGAAACTTAGTGGTGTGTCGTGAGTCGGGAATTTTTCGATGGTTCTAATTTGGAGTTATTTTTTAAAGGGATTTTGTGACCTGGTAACTAAGACCTTTAAGTCATGTCTTATTTTAACTTATATTCTTATTTTTATGAAAAATGATAATATGGAGTGAAATGAAATGAAGATGATTATTTTGAGACATTAATCAACTGGGATGAAATTAAATGAAATGAGATGATATGGGATGGAATATAATCTCAGTAAAATGGTGGTCATTTACTGAGTTTTTTCAGTGGACTTTTTGGAGGATCCCGAGAAGTTACGTCCAGCGGCTTTGTTTCATTTTCCCACATTTGTGCACTTTCACAGATATTAAACAATTAATAAACCACCGTTATTACACATCTAAACCTGAAGAAACACTAAATAGACAAAATAAAACAAATCACACAACTTCACTCCTCGCGTTCGCGCCAAAAAGTCTCCTAATTTGGAGTTGCAAAATTGTGAACATAGAATAATACATAGAATAGTAATAAAAATAAAATAAAAATCTTTTATTTCTAGATATCATACTCTCATAGTGTGTTAATATTACAAATAACTTATGAACTATGTTAGATTTTTTTGTTTTTTTTTTTAATTAAAGTAATTCTAGTAAGTTATTGTGTTTGTTTAAAATAAACGCGGTGTTTAATATATTGAGTTACGCTTATTCAAATATGATTTATTTTATTGCATAGACGTTTGACCGATGGTACATCTCGTGTTAAGCGGTCACCGGAGATCGAAGACGAAGTTGTCTTGTAAAACGGCTATCGTCCTTTTTCAAATCGGAACGCATTACTGCTTAGTAGCAGAAACAGGTAGTGCGGTGGTACCTTCCCAGGCGGACATTAGTAATATTAAAAATAAAAAATAAGCTTATAGTCGATGCGTGAAAATTTATAATCCTTCTAATATTATAAAGGCGAAAGTTTGTAAGAATATATGAATGTATGTTTGTTACGTCCCGTAAAAACTCTGAATGAATTTTGATGAAACTTTACAATAATATAGTTGACACATTAGAACCGGGATAAATTACCCCAAATGGGGTAAAATTAAATTTTGGGGGGTAAAAATGAAACTTTTGTGAGTGATAAGTAAATATTGTATATACTGAAGTGAAACATCTTTAGAATCTATTCTTTTATTTTAATTTATTTATAATTAAAAAATTTAGTTATTGTTTTCTTTTCAAAATTATCATGGAGGCTATAATAATATGAAAGATGCTAAAAAGAAGCAATTTCGTTTTTTTAATTAATCTAATTTTTTCTAATTAATCTATATATATGTAAAATGAATTGCTGTTCGTTAGTCTCGCTAAAACTCGAGAACGATTGGACCGATTTGGCTAATTTTGGTCTTGAATTATTTGTGGAAGTCCAGAGAAGGTTTAAAAGGTAGATAAATATGAAAATGCTCGAAATTAAATAAAAAAAACTAAATGTGTGCAATTCACACGTGGTAGAAGTGAAACCTTCCAAAATTAAAATACAATTATCCTAAACGTCTTAAGTATATGTAAAATTTTGTCATTAGTAAATAATTGTAAGGTAGCGCCCTCTGTGAATTGATATTTTAATTTCACGTATAATCCTAAATTAAAATTCACTACAAGAGCTTTCATACACACGTTAGTATTAAAAAATCTCACAGATGGCGCTGTATTAAATAGTATGTATATTTCTGTTAGCATAAAAAACGTTATAGTGGGCCAACATTAACATATAGACATATGCTGTCGCGAATTTTTTTTTAGATCTTTTAAAGGGTAACAATGTCGTCATACATTACTTTTGCGAATCTTTAACCGTTTCCGCAGCGCACGCAGCGGAAGATCACAGAAGGGAAAAATACTCCGATTTTGAAACATTCTTTATTTGTGCTCCGCTTGTATTGGTCTTACCGTGATGTTATATAGCCTATAACCTTCCTCAATAAATGGGCTATCTACACTGAAAGAATTTTTCAAATCGGATCAGTAGTTCCTGAGATTAGCGCGTTCAAACAAACAAACTCTTCAGCTTTATAATATTAGTATAGAGACCAATTTCTTAAGACACTAGCTCGGTTTCAGATTTGTATAAAAGAAAATTCAATAAAATTAATAATAAATTATAGTCGAGTATAAGCGAAGCGGGGGCGTGGGCTAGTCTATCATAATTACCACGTATCTCGATGTACAAGGAAAAATAATAAGCAAATAAATAAACATATCATCATGTTTTTCTCTTGCCGTTATTCCCTTTAAGATTCAGACTCGCTGACGCTTCCAATTAAGCGAACTGGTTTCGCGACTTGACTTTTGGAGTTGGCGTGGTCGCTCCGAAACGGGCCGCGTGGCTATACAAGCGAAATCAAAACTAATTTTTAACACGTTGACTGCGTTATGCTGCTTAAAAAGCCCCATGCGCGATTATCTACTAGTGCTGCAGTTAAAATCGCGACCTTTCACTCGGTGCGAGAGGCGACTATATCCACATTTCTATCAGTATGTGCATATTCAATAACAATCCTTTGTGAGGCCTATCAGCTCTCATACGCACTGTGAAGAAATCCAGTCTTGCCTCGAAAAGACCTCATACGCACTGGCTGAAAGTTCCTCAAAAATAATTCTGCAGTCAACGTGTTAACCGAGGTTCTCAATTCGACTGTATGTTCTTTTTAATGTTTGATACTTCATAACTTTTGACTGGATGAATCGATTTTGATAATTCTTTTTTTTATCAGAAAGCAAAAGCAGTTTAGTCCAGTTTTGATAATGGTATCAGACAAAACCATATAAGTCTTAAATTTGCATTAAGTACGTGCGCGACAAATAGATGAATAACTCAATAACTCAATGTCACGCCAACTGATTTCGATGATTATTGTTTTTAGTGTATATTAATTTGTTTTGGAATATCTTTTGTTTTGTCTATTTGTAGTCGGTTTTTGTTAAAGCATGTCTATTTACAATTACTAGAGGTCCCGCAGTAGTCGAAATTCGACTATAATTAATTGAAATTGTAAGTTTGTACACTATTATGATTGTATTTTATACTTCTACTATCACAAATTTCGCCAAGATTACACTATAAAAAATATTAACAAAGACAAACCATATTCTATTCTCAATTTGGCAACAGACGTCAAGAACAAAAGTTTGACAATAAATAGTATGCATGCGTGTGTGCGTCAAATACATGGTATATGGTGTATGTAATGTTTTCTTTATTGATTTATTGTATCTTTTATGCATTATATTAAAAAAATATTAGCATTGTGCACTTCTTCTCTATATTCTCTATAAGTGTGGAAATTTTCATACTCCTCCGTCCGCGCAATTTTCGTAAAAAGGGATACAAAGTTTTTGCTTCACGTATTAATATATAGATAAAGTTTAAATATCGCTTTTCATATTTACGTTTTATCACCTCTGATATTACTGAATTTTTTAATCCTACCTATTTTCTAGTAACCTCAAGGGGTTATGTTAGATTCGCAGAACGCGTAGGTGAGCTCACGGGGCTCAAACCTGACGACGTTGCTAACACGAACCCTAGCAAGAGCAGTGCTTCGCAGAATCTACCACTGGATCGGAAACGCGACCCACTGTGAAGATCCGGCGAGAAACTCAGTAGGCTGTGTCTGTGGGTTAATTTACTCGTCGAGCCCTTTGCCGCAAGCGACGGGTTTGACGAGAACGACGACTGGTTTTGTGACGAACAACGTCCGTGACTAAATTAACTGTGCGAATATTCGAGAGGTCGCAAATGACAATGCCAACAGGAAGATTAAACCGTAAAAGTATTATATAATAGTTTCTAATTAAGTCTGCGTATTAGCGTTATTTTGATAATATCCTGAAAAGCACCCCACGTTTTTTTTACAATAAAATCATTTTTTCTTACACTAGTTTTAATTCAAATTTATTAAAATTTATTTTCTATTTTTTAGTTGGATTTTCTATAAAAGCGTATTTTGTTAGTTTTTTTTTAAACTATTATTTATTTTAGTTGTCATTTTCTCTCGCTGCACGGGTCGGGGAGTGGGAAATAAAACTCCTACACACGTTATTGTCTTCAGATTAACTACTGTATCAATAGAACAATACTATTTATATACGGAACAGGTGTCTTATTTACGCATCCGATGATTGCTCTAACACAAAATTATCACGTACACAATTGTTTTATATCAAGTAACTTTTTCTTTCTTTTGTTTTGATATGAAAACATTTGGATCGTGTTGTTCTCGACACATGTCTAAGTTACAAATATAGAGATATTCGTGGATATTCGATGATATCCGTGTGACGTTAAGAGATAGCCGAAGCACAAAGACAGCGTTCGCTCAATATTATTTATTGCTTAGATGGGTGGACGAACTCACCACTTGGTGTTAAGTGGTTACTGAAGCCCATAGACATCTATGACGTAAATGCGCCACCCACCTTGAGATATAAGTTCTAAGGTCTCAAGTATAGTTACAACGGCTGCCCCGCCCTTCAAACCGAAACGCATTACTGCTTCACGGCACAAATAGGCAGGGTGGTGGTACCTGACCGCGCGGACTCACAAGAGGTCGTACCACCAGTAAGCTATGCTGCTTCAATTCAATTAAATTCAAAAAGATTTATTTTCCGGAGACATGGTACATAAATATAGGTATTATAAAATTTTATGTTCTTACTTGAATAAAAATTGTGTAAATCTCTATACCTATATAAAAATGAATTGCTGTTTGTTCGTCTCGCTAAAACTCGTGAACGGCTGGACCGATTTGGCTAATTTTGTCCTTGAATTATTCGTGGAAGTCCAGGGTAGGCTTAAAAGGTGAGAAAATATAAAAAAGCTCGGAATTATATAAAAAAAAAACAATTTTGTTTTTCCTTTGATGTGTCCACATGATGTGTCTTTTATTTATCGATTGAGGCACTACGAAGTCTTCCGGATCGGCTAGTATAAAACAAATATAGAATTAATTGAAGATTACTAACATGCCAATTTATAATATAACATTCATAAATTATCAGTCATATCGGCATCATCGGCAGAGGAAAAAGATGATATCTGGGAATTATCCTCTGGGTCAAAGTTACAGATCGATTGGTAGCTTGTCGACCAGAGAGTATATTAAGCAACCCTTTATCCCGAAAGGACTTATAGTGTTGTAAAATTTTTCCTAAATCACTAATTTTAGCAGGTCGAAGCCATATTGCATATTGAAACATATATGCCGTCAGGATAGTCGTTATGCAATAACATAAGACTTCGATCTAATGTTTCATTATCTATGGCGGGAATCTTGTAAGAACAACAAAATGTCTTTTTAAGGTCTCCTCACTGTGCCATACAAAAAAAAATAGATATAGATTTATGAAAAATTGTATATGGCAATTATTTTTTATTTTTTATTGCCTTTTTGGTTGGACGAGCTCACAGCCCACCTGGTTTTAAGTGGTTACTGGAGCACATAAACATCTACAATGTAAAAATGCGCCACCTATCTTGAGATATAAGTTCTAAGGTCTCAGTATAGTTACAACGGCTGCCCCACCCTAAAAACCGAAACACATTACTGCCTCACCCCAGAAATAGGCAGGGCGGTGGTACCTACCCGTGCGGTCTCACAAGAGGTCCTGCCACCAGTAAAGTAATAGATGTAGATTTATGAAGAATTGTATATGGTAAAAATTATATGATGACCTTACTGTGAGAATCTTATGAACCGCGGATACGTAATTGTCTCGCGACCTTCATATAGAACGTCTTCGTTCAACCGCGTAGGACAATGGAGGCTATTACGTCAGTTTTAACTGACTTCAAAATGAGGAGGAGATACTAATTTTTTTTTTGTTGCCCTTGTAGTAAGCCCATTGACATCTACAATAAATGCCGTCACCCACCTCGATACATGAGTTCTAAGGTCTCAGTTTTTACATTACAGTTTTCTTGCGTCACCTGTTCTAAACCGTCTTCTGTTTGATTATTAATAACTAGTCCTAGCGAGAGCAGTGCTTCGCAGAACCTATCACTGGATCGGAACTGCGACCCACTGAGAAGATCCGGCGAGAAACTCAGTGGGTTTATTCACAATAATTTTTGTTGGTCACGCGATGTAAAGAAGAATATTTTAGGTAATTTTACACCTTGGGTTACATTATTGGAGTTTTAGTAAGGATCCCTAATTTTTTTCAAAAATAATTTTAGCCTATGGCGCTCGGGAATAGTGTAGCTTCCAAACAGTGAAAGAATTTTTTAAATCGGTTCAGTAGTTTCGGAGCCTATTCAATACAAACAAACAAACAAATCTTTCCTCTTTATAATATTATAATATAGACTTTCTTATTCAGTCGATAACTTCACGAAACATTTGGTGTTAAGAACTCACTATGACCTGTAGGTGTCATAACGTGAATAGGACCTACTTTAAGTGGCGGTACCAACGTGGTTTTGACATTCATGCGTTCTCACAGCTTCAAAGATCGCTGCAAACCATTTACTCATAATTAGGAATCGGAAATCGGTTTATTTAATAACCATATTTGAATCTTGCGATCACGCACCACAGCAATATATTATATAACCTTTAATAGAAATACTTGATGAAGAAATGAAAAAAAAAACACTAGTATCTTTTTGCATATTCAAATTACTCAGATACCAGATAAAACATTAATCGAGCTGTTAAAACGTCCTGCTAATAATGTTTTATCGGTTATCGATAATTTAATAAATACTCTTATCAGCTTCGATCGCTTGTATGTATAATTTGTAATGTTTGTTTAATGTAGCTTAGAGGACATACATAAATACCTTTAAGTGGCAAGAGTATGATTTCAAATCAAATGAAATAAAAAAAAAATTATTCAACATAAATGAAAGTCCATACTTGTTGAACGTCATAAAGAACTACCGCCAATACACTTTTTTTTTTCCTACCTTAGCTGGTAGCCTTGAAAGGCTATTCCAGCGTAACCCTAACTAGTAGATGAGCTCACGGGGCTCAAACCTGATGACGTTGCTAACACGAACCCTAGCAAGAGCCGTGCTTCGCAGAATCTACCACCGGATCGGAAACGCGACCCACTGAGAAGATCCGACGAGAAACTCAGTGGGCTGTGTCTGAGAGTTAATTTGCTCGTCGAGCCTTTCGTCGCAAGCGACGGGTTCGACGAGAACGGTGACCGGTGCTTGAAGTACCTAGAAGCACCGTTAGTGGATCGGGAGGATCCGAGATGACGTGTTTTGGGCGACGTCGACTGCTTTCCATTCTGTCCGCAGGATCGGGAATGTAGTTACCGGCGGCCACGATGAGAGGGTTCTCGTGTCGTGCCGCTTTATCGAAGTGGCGCATCGACGCCGACTGCAAATACTTACTGACGGACTCTAAGTCCAGGTGGTCATGGAGATCGACGTTCCTGACGAACCACGGGGCTCCGACCCGCCAATTCACAAGAACTAGCCTCCGTCCTGAGAAGAACTGGCAAGAAACTCAGCGGGCATATTGTCTTTTTTGTTTTTTTTTAATTTTAAATATTAGATAAAAGAAAATTCAATAGTAATTTTTACAATGAGTATTATAACGTAACAATTATTGCAATATTGAAATGGCCGGAGCGAGCAACTCATTCCCACTTTGTGCAATCTTCTAGATAATCATTGACTTTATAGTAAGCTTTATTGCACAGATGTTCTTTAATAGTTTTCTTAAACCTATGTATATGTAGGTTCTGAACATCTTGTGGAATTTTGTTGTACAGGCGCACAGGCTGTTTTAAGACTTACACACTATTACTATATACCTAGTCAGGTCATAAATTCTGTCACATGTTTAATGTAAAATAATTGAAACAAGTTTATTCATTATGTAACCATTCCTATACCAAAATGAACTTAACAAAACATAGATTCTTATGACACTAAAGTTTATTCAAAATGACCTCCGTGATTTTGAATACAGGCCTTCAATCTGCGCGGACAGTCGTCTATCGCAGCACGAACGAGGTCCATGTCAATATCGGCGGCTGCCTTAATCAAGGATGTCTGGAGTGACTCCAAATTGGGATGAGGCTTTGAGCACGCCTTTTCCTCCAAGTGCTGCTATATCTTGTAATCTAACGGATTCAAATCTGGACTGGAGGAGGGCCAGTCTTCGTGTCGGATGAAGTCGATTTCACGCGCCGCCAGCCAGTCTTGTGTGCTCTTCGCTCTATAAGCTGGCGCCGAATCTTGTTGGAATACCCAGTGCCTGTTATTGAACATGGTATGAGAAACAGGTTCCACAAGGTTCGTCAGGACTGTATTTTGATACACAACTGCATTCGTTTTTACACCTTTCTCACAAAAATATACCTCTGTTGAGCCCCAATAAGAAACTCCCAACCATACCATGAGCGAGGATGGAAAATGACCTCGTTGGACACGCGGAATACGGTTGCTCGCTTCTTCACTACTGTGTGCGTACACCTTATCATTTTGTTTGTTGTAGCTCTCTTCTACGGTAAAAAATTTTTCATCCGAAAAAAGAATTTCCCGATATTTTTTTCCCGCGTACCGCTTCAACAAAGCGCGGCATCTCTTCAGTCTCAGGTCCATTAGACGAGCATTCAAACGATGTCCTGTTTTTCTTCGATATGCCCGAAGCCCTAAGTCTTCATTTAACACCCTTTTCACCGTGGTTCTGCTTAACCCCATCTGAAGGGCCAACAGTTTCTGCTTACGTTTGGGATTTCTTTGAATTCGCGCCTTCACAGCTTTTATCACTGCTGGAGTCCTAACAGACCGAGGGCGACTACGTCTTGACCTGTCATCTACACTAGAGTCTTCATTGTATCGTTTGATGGTACGATAAACGAATCTTTTGGTTATATTCAAATTTTCAGTATGTTAAAAATTTGAATTGGCGCGTAACCGCAACGATGCAACGCAATAACTGCAACACGGTCTTCTTTAAGCGTCCACTCCTTATTTAAAAATGAGTAAAATTCTAAAAGTATACATTTTTATTTTCATGAACAATTCGAAATTCGAATTCAATAAACTTTTTTGTGGCCAGCATTCTAAAAGAAACTGTTTCTCATACCATGTTCAATAACAGGCACTGGGTATTCCAACAAGATTCGGCGCCAGCTCTTAGAGCGAAGAGCACACAAGACTGGCTGGCGGCGCGCGAAATCGACTTCATCCGGCACAAAGACTGGCCCTCCTCCAGTCCAGATTTGAATCCGTTAGATTACAAGATATGGCAACACTTGGAGGAAAAGGCGTGCTCAAAGCCTCATCCCAATTTGGAGTTACTCAAGACATCCTTGATTAAGGCAGCCGCCGATATTGACATGGACCTCGTTCGTGCTGCGATAGACGACTGGCCGCGCAGATTGAAGGCCTGTATTCAAAATCACGGAGGTCATTTTGAATAAACTTTACTGTCATAAGAATCTATGTTTTGTTAAGTTCATTTTGGTATATGAATGGTTACATAATGAATAAACTTGTTTCAATTAGTTTTACATTAAACATGTGACAGAATTTATGACCTGACTAGGTATACTATACACTATTACTGGTGGTAGGACCTCTTGTGAGTCCGCGCGGGTAGGTGTCATCACCCTGCCTATTTTCTGCCGTGAAGCAGTAATGCGCTTCGGCTTGAAGGGTGGGGTAGCCGTTGTAACTATACTTGAGACCTTAATATAACTTGTATCTCAAGGTGAGTGGCGCATTTAAGTCGTAGATGTCTATGGGCTCCAGTAGCCACTTAACACCAGGTGCTGTGAGCTCGTCCACCCATCTAAATACGAAGTCTGCCGGGTCAGCTAGTAAATAATAAAATAAAGTATTGCCTTTCACACAATAAATAAAATTAAACAAAAAAAAGACAAAAGGAGGTGGCTCCGCTGATGCTATTCAAAGTGGATGCACCAGACAGCGCTGATTTTTTTATTTTTTTTTATTGCCCTTGTAGGCAGACGAGCATACGGCCCACCTGATGGTGAGTGGTTACCGTCGCCCATGGACTTCAGCAATGCCAGGGGCAGAGCCAAGCCGCTGCCTACCGTTTAATACTCTCCACAAGCCTCGTTTGAAGAAGGACATGTCATAGCGCTCGGGAAACACCGTGGAGGGGAGCTCATTCCATAGCCGGATGGTACGTGGCAAAAAAGACCTCTGGAAACGCACTGTGGATGACCGCAGTGGCTCCAGGTAGTATGGATGAACTCTACTCCGGTGGCGGGCGGTGCGATGGTAAAAACGAGATGCCGGTATCATCTCGAACAATTCCTCAGAGCACTCCCCATGGAACATACGGTACAAAATACAGAGGGAACCGAAGTCCCTCCGCAGACCCAGAGGCTCCAAACGATCCGTGAGAATGGGATTATCGACAATCCGAACGGCCCTCCTCTGTATAGAGTCAAATGGAAGAAGCTGGTATTTGGGAGCCCCGGCCCAGAGATGGGAGCAGTACTCCACGCGAGGCCGGACTTGTGCTTTATAAAGCAAAAGCCTTTGTCCAGGCGTGAAGTACCGCTTCGCTCTGTTGAGGACTCCCAGCATTTTGGACGCCAACTTGGCTTTGCCTTCCAAATGACTCCGAAACTGGACATCGCTCGAAATGTCGACCCCAAGTATCCCAATACTCTCGGAAGGTTGCAGGGATACTCCTTGATTGCTGCTGATTTGCACTCACCCCCGTATGGAGGTCCTGTATCGTTGGAAAATACTCGACTGCTTTCAATATTAAGTGACACATTAAAACGCTGTTAAGTTAAAGTTCAAAATCGCATAGCGTCGACCTGACATCGTGACGCCATCCAAAGGACCTTGAGAGTTTTATTGCGAAAACAATTATCGATTTAAATCTTGAAGGATTGGTTTGTTTAATTAATTCGGTGTTAAAAAAAACATGGTGCTCTCACTGGATCTTAGTTAATTGACGTCATATTTTATAGATGAATTTGGATGTATTACAAGAAAAAAAAAAAACAAAATGTTTTTTTTTTTCACAAACAATTCACACGTGGTAGAAGTGAAACCTTCCAAAATTAAAATACAATTATCCTAAACGTCTTAAGTATATGTAAAATTTTGTCATTAGTAAATAATTGTAAGGTAGCGCCCTCTGTGAATTGATATTTTAATTTCACGTATAATCCTAAATTAAAATTCACTACAAGAGCTTTCATACACACGTTAGTATTAAAAAATCTCACAGATGGCGCTGTATTAAATAGTATGTATATTTCTATCTCATTCTTTGCTGGCTTCATCCTACACATTTTTGTATTTGTGTCTCTTACCTGTCGTTTTTTCCGTTGCATCCGGTTTGAAATCACAACGATTCTAAAGAAGTTTTCACTTCAAAAAACACGGCATTCGAAATTCATTTACTATAATAGTCTCTACTTGCTTAATTATATTATTGATTGTTACGTAAAATCTTCTAGTAAAATTAGGATTTTTTTATTTTTTATTATTTAGCTGGATGGACAAGCTCACAGCCCACCTGGTGTTAAGTGGTTACTGGATCCCATAGACATATACAACGTAAATGCGCCACCCACCTTGAGATATAGTTCTAAGGTCTCAGTCTTGTCACAACGGCTGCCCCACCCTTCAAACCGAAACGCATTACTGCTTCACAGCAGAAATAGGCGGGGCGGTGGTACCTACCCGTGCGGACTCACAAGATGTCCTACCACCAGTAAAATTACAAATGTATGTACCTTACAGGGGTGTAAGAATCAATGGGTAAACTATATTCTCGGCGGGCTCCGGATAGCCTGCCGACCGAGAGGGCTGGTGGTCGTGGCGCCGACGACCGCCAGTCCGGCGTCCCGAGAGGGAGGGTAATGGGAAAGATGTGCTCCGCACTAAAGACTTCACTTTCCCCCCCTTTGCCTTTTCATGAGTTCTGTCTCATGTGAGGTTTGAACGTTGGTGGTTGAGCGACAGGAGGTTTTAGTCGGTTCGACTCCGACATGCCCCGCCCTCCGTCCCTAGTGGAGGGCGGAAGTCCCGCGATTACGTCCTGACCAAAAAAAAAAAACCTCTGGTGCACGTGGTTTGGGTACAACCAACAATTGACCCTTCCGTTGTGAAAAAATAAAAGTTAAGAAAAACTAACAAAATACGGTTTTATAGAAAATCCAACTAAAAAATAGAAAATAAATTTTAATAAATTTGAAATAAAAATAGTGTATGAAAAAAGATTTTATTGTAAAAAAGCGTGGGGTGCTTTTCAGGATATTATAAAAATAACATAACTACTGATACCAAGCACCCCACGCTTTTTTTTTTACAGTAAAATCATTTTTTCTTACACTATTTTTTATTCAAATTTATTAAAAAAAAATTTGGATTTTCTATAAAAGTGTATATTTTGTTAGTTTTTTTAAACTATTATTTATTTTTCATTTTTTAATTGAATTTCAATTATTTCAATATTTTTTTTAAATATTGAATTGTCATCGGTCTTTAATAAGTATACCAAATTTCGAGTTAATCTGATGTTGTGAAGGGTGTCAAAATCATGTTCAAAGATTCCGTTACAAACATACATACGTCTGAAGCTAATAAAAGCGTATTAAAAAGACGGAATTTCTTCATCAAATCGAGCAACAGCTTGTTTAAGTCATAAAGCAAACATTTCTGAGTGTTAGCGATAAAGTATTTGTTCCAATATATTGAATCATAGTAGAGCCGCGTCGCTCGAACGACCAAGGCCTTTCTACCATTGAAGAATCAGATTTTTTTATTTTTTTTATTGCTTAGATGTATGGACGAGCTCACAGCCCACCTGGTGTTAAGTGGTTACTGGAACCCATAGACAACTACAAACGTAAATGCGCCACACACCTTGAGATATAGTTCTAACGTCTCAGTATAATCACAACGGCTGCCCCGCCCTTCAAACCGAAACGCATTACTGCTTCACGGCAGAAATAGGCGGGGCGGTGGTACCTACCCGTGCGAACTCACAAGAGGTCCTGCCACCAGTAAATTGATCGTTATTTGTTTAACATTTCTGCCTTCGCTGTTCCGAAGGTAAGTGAATGCACTTTCGAACAATAAAAGTTCAGTGTCAAACAAAAGCAACATTTGCCGATGGCCAATCAAATAATCGAATTAGATAAGATCTTCGATCATTCAATTGTTTTATAGAAAGGCTTTAAGACTAGATAAATAAATATATAGCGTGTTTTTATTGCTTCTGTTGGTGTCGGCGCTAATACCACTACTACTGCGCTGGTGCTATGACCCCGAAGTGGGTCTTGGCCTCCGACAATAAACTTTGCCATTCATCCCGGTGCCGCGTAACACCTTGCCAGTGCGACACTCGGAGCTCATGTAAATTTCCTTCCACAGCGTCAGATCAGGAGTACTTGGTCCTCCCTACGAGGCGGCGTCCCTCCGGTACATCCGCGTACACCCGGTTCACAGCCACACGCACAACATTTTTTTTTTCTGGTGGTAGGACCTCTTGTGAGTCCGCGCGGGTAGGTACCACCGCCCTGCCTATTTCTGCCGTGAAGCAGTAATGCGTTTCGCTTTGAAGGTTAGGGCAGCCGTTGTAACTATGCTTGAGACCTTAGAACTTATATCTCAAGGTGGGTGGCGCATTTATGTTATAGATGTCTATGGGCTCCAGTAACCACTTAACACCAGGTGGGCTGTGAGTGCGTTCACGCATATCTTCGATATATATAAAAATGAATTGCTGTTCGTTAGTCTCGCTAAAACTCGAGAACGGCTGGACCGATTTGGATAATTTTGGTCTTGAATTATTTGCGGAAGTCCAGAGGAGGTTTAAAAGGTAAATAAATATGAAAATGCTGGGAATTAGATAAAAATAACAATTTTTTTTTTCCTTTGATGTGTCCCCCATCGGACGGATTCCTTTTGTTTGTTTTAAGTTTATTTTACACAAAAGTTTAAGTCTTTTATTATCGATTGAGGCATTACGAAGTCTGCCGGGTCAGCTATTAAGCAATTAAAAAAAACATGCCCGGGTCATCCGAGTCTCCGTGCCGTCATCTCCCCCGAGAATATTTGACTCACCAAAAAGCCTCTCCACCCACATCCTTGTTTTTCCGGACCTGCCTCTCCTCCTCCTTGCGTCGGTTTCCTCATTACTGAGGGTCGTGGTCATGGCCTTGAAACAGATTGTTTTTTATAGTGCACCGCCAGCTGTTCCTATCTGCAGCTGAGTGCAGAGCATCGTGCACTGTGGTATCCAGGGCTGCACGAATCTGGTCCGTCCAACGGGTCGGGTTCCTGCCTCTTAGTCGCATGCCCTCGACCTTTCCAGTGACCATCAATTTCTCTAAGTTGTCACTGTCTTTCCTTGCGATGTGGCCAAAGTATTCAAGAATCCTTCGCATGCAAATGGTGGAGAGTCTAGTCCGGATCTTCAACTGAGCTAGGATGGATAAATTGGTGCGGCGTGCGGTCCAGGGAATATCCAACATCCTCCTCCAGCACCACATTTCGAAGGCATCAATCCGATTGCGGTCAGCTTTCTTTATAGTCCATGTCTCTGCTCCGTATATGAATATTGAAAACACTAGTGTGCGGACTAGGTTGCTCTTGGTGTTCATAGAGATATTTTTGTCCTTCCATATTTTGTCCAGCTGAGACATGGCACCTTTTGCCATCCCAATCCGTCTACGAATTTCCGGTTCACAAGAGCCATTGTTGCTGATGTTGGAGCCCAGGTAAACAAAGTTGTCCGTTACTTCTAAATTAAGTGTACCGCTGAGCTCCAGTCTGCCTGTGCGATCAACGATCATGACCTTTGTTTTAGATCTGTTTATCGCGAGTCCGAGGTCTTTGCTAATGCGCTCCATCCTGTCCAAGAACTTGCTCATCTCGATTTCGCTGGCTGCCAGGAGAGTGGTGTCGTCAGCGTAGCGTAAGTTAGAGATTTTACAGCCTCCGACGGTAATACCACCATCCCATCCATCGCATGTTTTCCTGACGATGTATTCGCCGTAAATATTGAACAGGATGGGTGACAGGATGCAGCCCTGCCGCACGCCCTTGTGAAATTTGAACGAGTCAGATGCAGTCCTATCGATTCTCACTACTCCCTGGCTGTTGTAGTATAATGACTGAAGGAGTGCAGTAAGGTGGCGAGGGACCCCCAACTCTGTGAGGACATCCCACAAGCAGTTCCAGTCAACACAGTCAAAAGCCTTACTATAGTCAACGAAACACATGATGACCGGCGTGTCGAATTCGTAGCACTTTTCCACAATCTGTCTCACGTTCAGTATTTGCTCCCTGAATGACCTGCCAAGAACCGTCATCTTTCTGAACTGCTCCTAGTATTTTTCTCAGTTACGTCGTTCTCCACAGCATCTACTAGCTGATGTTACCTTATCTAAGCAATTGAAAACATCCCTTTACTCTGTGTATTAGGAAGAAAAACGCACGTTGCGATCGTGTTTTTTTCCATTTCGTAATCCAATCAACAGATCGTTTGGAACACGCATTACCTAAATTCTATTTCACCTATTTATTTTACGGAAATCGTATTTAATAAATTATCTTAGCTGATAAAAATGTACAACGATCATTAGTAATGCGTAGCGATTATTTTGATATCGTTCTAGTTTTAATCGCTATTAAACCAATTCAATGACGACGAATTTTTTTATTTTAATTTGCATAAATTAACCAACAATCTTTATCGAGATTTCGTGATGTTTTCACATGTATACCTAAATGATATTGGGTACTTCAGAATCAATAAACAATAAAAGGCTTAATTGCGTTTTATGTTAAATGCACAATAAGAAACAACATTTAAAACCCTTTCTATCATCTATCTTCTATCTATCTATATAAATAAAAATGAATTGCTGTTCGTTAGTCTCGCTAAAACTCGAGAACGGCTGGACCGATTTGACTAATTTTGGTCTTGAATTATTTGTGGAAGTCCAGAGAAGGTTTAAAAGGTAGACTAATATGATAATGCTCGGAATTAAATAAAAATAACAATTTTGAATTCGCTTTGATGTGTCCCCCGTCGGACGAATTCCTTTTGTTTGTTTTAAGTTTATTTTATGCAAAAATTTAGGTCTTTTATTTATCGATTGAGGCACTACGAAGTCTCCTGGGTGAGCTAGTACTAATATATAAATCTACAGTGGTTTTTACGGATGTTCCGTTATAACTACTGAACCGTGCATCCGATTGACTTGAAACTTGGTATCCATGTAGAAAATACATGTACTTAATGGATAGGCTAATATTTATATGAGTGTTGAACTCCCTACACAAGTTGCGGGGGCGTTAATGATGAGAATCTTTGTGGGGGTGAGAAATAATAATTTTAATTTTAAATGCCCAGCGAAGCGGACGGGTACAGCTAGTAATCTAATAAAATTAATATTTTAAACAAACTGAACTTTCTCTTTACTGCATGTCAGACTTCTCTGAATGACATTCAACAAAAATTCTTTTTAGAAAACTAAAGAATTTTAGACAATGAAATTTTTTCTTTACGCATTTATAAATGTGGATTAAAGTGATAGTTATTAAGTTATTAGTGATAGGTATTAACTGGGCTACCTACAATCTCTTATCAGCTCATATCAAAATACCTTGGACAGAAATGGTGGCAACCTCGAAAATCTGATGTCAGTAGGTTATGTTGAAGGATAAAGACCGCGTGATCTATTTACCAGTTGTTCAGAACTGATAGCATCATTTACTAGCAAGTACTTGAAGCACTTAGGGCTGCTGAAAATAGAGACATACGGAGAGAAAACCTGCAAGGGGTGATGAGAGGATTATCATTATTATCAGCTTTTATCTGCCCACTGCTGGACATAGGCCTTCCCCAATGCCTTCCACAGAATGGTCCTCCACCTTCCGCATCCAACGACTTCCCGCCGTGCGCACTAAGTCGTCGGTCCACCTGGTCGGAGGACGCCCCGCGCTCCTGATACCCATCCGTGGCCTCCATTCCAGGACCTTCCTCCCCCCCCTGGCATTGCTGGCTCGACAGAGCCTCCTAACTTTGAGAGCTATGTCGTCGACTTTGGTTCTCCGTCGAATTTCTTCGTTCCGGATTTTGTCCCTTAGAGAAATACCGAGCATAGCTCTCTCCATGGCCCGCTGTGCGACTCTTAAGTTATAGAATATAACTTAGAGAATAATCCTTCAGAAATGAAGGTTTCCACTCATAAGAAGAAGGTACCACGATCTCTGTCTATATCTGCCGCGAAGTCACGATTCCTAGTTCGGAGGGTCCGAATCTCAGCGTGACTCTATTCTATTTTGGTTCAAACATGGTCCCTTAGTGAAGTTCTTTCATGTCTAATTTTACTTTAAAACTATGCTTCGGTACAATGGGCCGACCAATCTTCGATATTCTAAGACTAAATAACATGGAAACTAAAGATACTACGCAATTGTCTTATTTATCTGAATCCTAGCCAGTTAATGTAAACATGTTATGTGTATATTTATTTGTATAGCATCTGTATGGATCTTGTCACACTTCAAAGCAACGTGAAATCAAATATTAATTAACTTTTTTTTTTTCTTGCTTATATGTGTGGACGACCTCACAGCCCACCTGGTATTAAGTGGTTACTGGAGCCCATAGACATCTACAACGTAGACGCGCCACCCACCTTGAGATATAAGTTCTAAAGTCTCAGTATAGTTACAACGGCTGCCCCACCCTTCAAACCGAAACGCATTACTGCTTCAAGGCAGAAATAGGCAGGGCGGTGGTACCTATCCGCGCGGACTCACAAGTGCTCCTACTACCAGTACTATATATATTATATAACTGGATGAACAGATAAATCTAAAACATTCCCACTGTAATCATCATCATCATCATTATCCTGAACTTCTCCCAGTCACCTGGGGTCGGCGCAACATGTTTGCTCCTTCCATACTCTTCTATCATATACCATTTCTTCGCTCACTCCCCTCCTACACATATCGTCTTTCACGCAATCCATCCATTTCTTCTTAGGTCTACCTCTTCCTCTAAATCCTTCCACATTCATAGTTAACACTCTCTTAACAACCTCATTTTCATTTCGTCTCATCACATGTCCATACCATCCCAAACGCGCACTCCTCAGCTTCTCTGTCACAGGTGTATTCCCACTGTAATGTTTGTCATAATATAGAAAAAACAATCTAGACTTTGTCACGTGTACATTTTGTTAAACAATCCGACTATAATTTTGTTAGAAATCTTTAAACGACCAGGCATTCACTTTGTTTAGAAACTAAACACGTATTGTTAGGATTTGTTGATATTTCTATTATTATTTTTTTGTTATTAGTGATAAGAATGTTATTTTTTACATCCGTTATATAAATATAAAGTCTTTGACTTGCGAGAAAGGGATAGATAGTAGATGAAGTCGTCGTGGCCTAAAGGATAAGACGTCCGGTGCATTCGTGTTGAAGCGATGCACCGGTGTTCGAATCCCGCAGGCGGGTACCAATTTTTCTAATGAAATACGTACTCAACATATGTTCACGATTGACTTCCACGGTGAAGGAATAACATCGTGTAATAAAAACCAAACCCGCAAAATTATAATTTGCGTAATCACTGGTGGTAGGACCTCTTGTGAGTCCGCACGGGTAGGTACCACCACCCCGCCTATTTCCGCCGTGAAGCAGTAATGCGTTTCGGTTCGAAGGGTGGGGTAGCCGTTGTAACTATACTGAGACCTTAGAACTTATATCTCGAGGTGGGTGGCGCATTTACGTTGTAGATGTCTATGGGCTCCAGTAACCACTTAACACCAGGTGGGCTGTGAGCTCGTCCATCCATCTAAGCAATAAAAATAAAAAAAAAGATAGACCTATTATTAATATAAGTATATGTAGGAAGATTAACTTTAGCGAGAGTGGTGGTAGGACCTCTTGTGGGTTTGGGTACCACCGCCCTACCTATTTCTGCCGTGAAGCAGTAACGCGTTTCGGTTTGAAGGGTGGGGCAGCCGTTGTAACTATACCGAGACCTTAGAACTTATATCTCAAGGTGGGTGAAGCATTTACGTTGTAGATGTCTATGGGCTCCAGTAACCACTTAGTAACTAGGTGTGCTAAGCTCGTCCACCCATCTGAGCAATAAGAAATAGTAGGCACAGAAAATCATTTTAACTTCAAATTAAGTGTTAGTATTTTTTTTCAGACAATGCTGAGCCAATCGATGTGGGCAGTGATTTTCCGAGCACTAGTTTCTTATATGTAACGAGAATTGTTCAAGTTTTCTTTATACATTCTAATTAAACAAAAAAAACAATATGGACGCCGCTTACCTTCCGCCTGACAAGCCTGTGAGTATAGATTAATACTCGATTGTAAATATTTAATTTTATTTTATTTAATAGTTGTTGTTTGTATGTTTGTATGTCCGTTTTTCAAGTCGGAAAGAAGTCACGGATGTTCGTGATTTTTTTTAAAGCTATAGTTTTATATACATAGGCTACCTTTTTTACCGAAAAAATATCTCATTCCCGCGGGAAACTACACTCACATTTATCATTGACTGTGTGAGCGAAGCCGCTAGTATTTTATTTATTTATTACAATCCGATTATCAGCATCCAAACAAAGATACATTTAAACAAAGTTTCGATTGCCAATAATTAAATCATTAAATAATCTATCTTCTATCTATATATATATATAAAAATGAATTGCTGTTCGTTAGTCTCGCTAAAACTCGAGAACGGCTGGACCGATTTGGCTAATTTCGGTCTTGAATTATTTGTGGAAGTCCAGGGAAGGTTTAAAAGGTAGATAAATATGAAAATGCTCGGAATTAAATAAAAATAACAATTTTGTTTTTCCTTTGATGTCCCCCCGTCAGACGGATTCCTTGCGTTTGTGTCTTTTATTTATCGATTACGGCACTACTACGAAGTCTGCCGGGTCAGCTAGTATGAACTAAGATTGTTAATAAAGGCTTCTTTGTCTTTATTTTATTTTATTTTATTTTATTTTATTAGGCTCACAATACACATCACAAGCTAAAGATACATAAAAAACACAAATAAAAAGAAACAATATCTGGCTTGCAACATAAGTTATGTGCGCACGACAAAACAAGACATATAGTGCTGAATTTGTATAACAATGTTCCTTACAATTATGACAAAACAACAAAATAACAAAAACTAATCTAACGAATAATGTAAGGAAAAAAAAATATATTCACAATATAATACATTAAACAATTACATTAATCTACCTATTAGTAAAGTGGAGAAAAGAAAAGCGAAACGTGACGTCATATGTGGCTAACCAGACAACTGTAACACGAAAGAACACAACACTTATGTTATGTATTTTCCTCTATTACAGCAATCCCAAAATGGAGACGTTGAAATGACAGACGTGAAACCTAAAAATGAACAAGTGAGTGTTCCTCATCATCATCATCATCATCAACAGCCCACAGTCGTCCACTGCTGGACATAGGCCTCTCCCAATCTACACCACTGAGCCCGGTCTGCTGCTCTCCTCATCCACTTCTTGCCGGCCAATTCTGTTCCTCATATTTGTAATTAATTATTTACGATTAATACTCGTAGTTACATTAGAATTGTAATTAACTCAAGACCGAAACGGTATTCACGTTGTGATGTCCACGGACCACTTCTGATAGGTGGGCCGTGAACTCGTCTGACTACAGTGATGAAACATCGACATTATTTTGTAAAAGTAATATGCAGAAAAGAACAGATTGTGATAGGAACTAAATATAATATATGGCATAATGATAAAATAAAATATTACGAAAAAATCATTTGTTTTCAAGTAAAACAAGGTTATGTGTACTGTAGTAAACAACACTGTATACACTACGGAGTATACACTATAGGTATCCGAGCTCAGTGTAGCGATGGCTTAACGCCGGATCGAGTGGGAGAGAATCGCACAGTCGATTGCGCATGGCGACGCGTCGCCACGGCATGCGTCGCCACGCCAGAAATCGGTTTTACGTGCGGCTGAGCTTAGTGCGAGTTTTTTAACGTTGTCGATAGCGTAAAATTTAACTCAAATTTGTATGGACTTGGAACATTTGCCTACGTTTGCCGCTAGGGGCGCTGTTCCAACTGCATACTGAGTTAACGTTTACGCTATCGAGGACGTTAAAAAACTCGCACTAAGCTCACTGAAGATATTACAGAAATCATTACAACATCATATCAAATACAGATGTAACTAAGACAAATATTGTTTGTTTGCGTTTGAATTAGTAATGTAAATGGGAATACCGATTATTAGAATAAGATAAACGTGTAAGTTCTCTTGCAGATTGTCCTCGATCAGTTGGAGTATGAGCCGTCGGGTTGCTTGGAGAACTCGCTTGCCAGGGTTGGCAGTTCCACGCAGGTGTTCCTCAAAAGAAACGGACCATCTATTAAGATCATAAGTCTTTTCGTTCTAAACAGCTTGGTGATCGGGTTCTTCTTCGGATGCTTATATTATCATTTGTATCATAGTGAGTATTAGTGCGGACAGGATCAACGCTTTTGTCATGGTTGCCGCTAATTAGTTTTAACTAGTAATTAGCAGAGCAGTGCTTCGCCGAATCTACCACCGGATTGGAAACGCGACCCACTGAAAAGATCTTACGAGAAACTCAGTGGGCTCAAAAGCACTGGCGAGTACCGTCGAAGATTCTAGACTAGATCTATCTACCTAGACTAGATTCTAGATGCTCGAGCGCAGTGCCTTATTCAACGCAGGGCCGCACTCGGGCTTCCCACACTAGCACAGAATACAGTCCACACCCGGACCCGAAACGCGAGGAGTGAAGTTGTGTGATTTGTTTTGTTTTATCTATTTAGTGTTTCTTCAGGTTTAAATGTGTAATAACGGTGGTTTATTAACTGTTAAATATCTGTGAACGGACACAGATGTAGGAAAATGAAATAAAGCCGCTGGACGTAACTTCTTGGGATCCTCCAAAAAGGCCACTGAAAAAATCTCAGTAAATGATCACCATTTTACGGAGATTATATTCCATCCAATATCATCGCATCTCATTTCAATTCATTTTACTTCTCAATATCATTTTTCATAAAAATAAGAATATAAATTAAAATAAGACATGACCTAAATAAAGGTCTTAGTTACCAGGTCATAAAAGCCCTTTAAAAAAAACAGTCCACGCCCGAAACAGTCTCTGATGACTTAGTTTACTCGTTTTCCAGATAACCAACCATTGATGCTGTGCGAAGGCTTCGGAAGCTTGATAGCCTTGCTGTCGATAGTCTACTTCTTTGTCATATACTATTTGGTGGTCAAGAGGTACTTCGGGGACTGGTTCGAAGCTAACGTCTGGAGTAAAGCCGAAAGCGTGGCTTCAAAGCTCTGGGAATATGCGTGAGTTTGGTGCATTAGTCTATTCCTGTTAAGATAAGTAATTTTAATATTGTTTTAATAATATTATGTAAAAATATAAATGATGTGGTAAAGGCGACTAATGGAGGAGAATAACCTCACCCAGAATGATGCCGAAAACCGGGAACAGTGGAGGAGTTTAAAAGTGGATCCTGGCATTACATCAGGAAATCGCTAGGAAAAAGAAACAGAAGAATATATCTCTATATTCTGGTATTGTTGTGGGCAGAAAAGTGGCCTCTGGTGCGACATTGCTGCTGGTTCTTATTTTAGTCAACATTTTGGGCGGCAATTGACTACCCTCCAATTTTTTCTTTCTTTTTTTGTCTTCTGCTACTGTCATTCGTGTTTAACTTTTTATTGTTTTGGGTTGACGAGCTCACGGCCCACCTAGTGTTAAGTTACTACCGGAGCTCATAGACATTTACAACGTAAATGCCGCCACCCACCTCGAGACCTGCGTTCTAAGGTCTCAGTTTTAACAGTACAACGGCTGCCCCGCCTTTCAAACCGAAACGCATTACTGCTTCACGGCAGAAATAGGCAGGGTCGTGGTACCTACCCGTGCGGACTCACTAGACGTCCTAGCACCACCTACATACATACAAACAGAATTTGTAACATTCACGAACGTTCTCGAAACATTTCTGGTAACGGATCAATAGTTTTATTGTTCTATTCTCTACTCGACGAGGTTTTGCGCTATTCGCTAATGCTACTATTCATCGACAGATGACGTTTTCAGAATCACAGTAGAAAATACCGTAGCTTAAAAGGTGAATTCCATATTTACACACGGAGACACAAGTCCTCAACAAATAATTAGTTAGTCAAAAGGCAAAATAACGTTTTTTTTAGGTTAAGTGGTTACTGGAGCCCATAGACATCTACAACGTAAATGCGCCACCCACCTTGAGGTATAAGTTCTAAGGTCTCAGTATAGTTACAACGGCTGCCCCACCCTTCAAACCGAAACGCATTACTGCTTCACGGCAGAAATAGGCAGGGTGGTGGTACCCACCCGTGCGGATTCACAAGAGGTCCTACCACCAGTAATTACGCAAATTATAATTTTGCGGTTAATATTTGCTAATGTTACAGTTTGTTTCGCTGGTCGTTCTGCTTGCTCGTGCTCGGTGGGATCCTGGTCTTCTTGGTCTTGGATGCGACGGACACACCCGAACGGCTTATATCCTTGCTCGGACTGTTTTTACTCATGGGATTAGGTTAGTAATATGATTTAGGAAATCGCACTTCTCTTTTACTGGAACCCCAATTACATTCTTCATAGCTAATGAGCAATGCAGCTATTTTCGCAAAACTAAAATTAAAACCAGGCTCTCCAGGATCTGGCTCAAGCAAATCCTATAGTAATTTATTTATTTTATTTTTTTATTTGGGAAACAAACAGTACAATACCAACATATAATATTTTAAAAAAAATAGCTTAAACAATAACCAAATATGTTTCCACAATCAAAATCACATATACTTATGTAGAAAGTGAACAGAGAAGAGAAATTTAGAAATTTAAGTAACAAAAAAACAAAACAAAAGCAACACAATACGCACATATTATTTTGTACATCAACTTACACTATAGGACTATAATAATCATCAGACTAAATCACCTTATAACACCTTAAACATACAACACAAACATACGACACATTGCCAGAAAAGACGCGGGTAATCTTGATTAGTGTGTAAATCTGGCCAGATTCACACCACATTTCGGTAGGCAGCGGCTTGGCTCTGCCCCTGGCATTGCTGAAGTCCATGGGCGACGGTAACCACTCACCATCAGGTGGGCCGTATGCCCGTCTGCCCACAAAGGCAATAAAAAAAAAAAAACAAAAAAAAACATTTGATTCTATCGTCTACAATCATCTACAAACAGCCGAAAACAAGATGGCACTGCATCGTGAGGACGAAAATCATGGACGGTGGTGGTCACGACCCTCAGAGACGAGAAACACGATTGGAGATATAGCTAATAATAACACTATTCGTTTTAGGGTTTATATTCTCTTCGCATCCCGGCCGAGTGAAATGGCGCACCGTCTTATCCGGGCTCCTGTTGCAGTTCGTGTTTGGGCTGGTCTTCATCAGGTGGGACCATGGAAGGATTGCTCTCCACTGCATTTCCGATAAGGTATCTTTGACTGTTTAATGCTTCTTTTACGATTTTTCATTCAGCAAACTAGATGGTGCTAGTTAATGCTCCAACGTTTTTGTTTTTTACTGGTGGTAGCACGTCTTATGAGTCCGCACGGGTAGGTAACACCGCTCTGCCTGTTTCTACCGTGAAGCAGTAATACTTTGTAGCCGCGTGTCGCAAGTGGTGGCATTTGGATTGTTGATGCTTTTGGGCTGCGGCTTTCTCTGTATTTTTTACCGTATGTTCCATGGGGAGTGCCCTGAAGAATTGTTTGAGATGATATCATCATCTCGTTTTTACCATTGCACCGCCCGCCACCGGAGTAGAGTTCATCCATATTACCTGGAGCCACTGTGTTCATCCACAGTGCGTTTTCAGAGATCTTTTTTGCTTTGGAATGAGCTCCCTCCACGGTGTTTCTCGAGCGCTATGACATGTCCTTCTTCAAACGAGGCTCGTGGAGTATACTTAACGGTAGCCAGTGGCTTAGCTCTGCCCTGGCATTGTTGAAGTCCATGGGCGACGGTAAGCACTCACCATCAGGTAGGCCGTATGCTCGTATGCCTACAAGGGCAATAAAAAACAACAACAAAAACCGGGCAGGCTTTGTGTCGGTCCAGTTATCTAAACAATATAAAACCCACCTTCAGACATCAGTCTCAGTTCTACAGAACAAATATAACAACCGTCATATCTTCAAGGTGGCGACGTTTCTGCTATACGGCCAGGAAGGTGCCGCCTTCGCGTTTGGCAATCTGCTGGTCAGAGAAGAAGGAGTGTTTGCTTTTAGCGTGAGTAATGTTTCTGGTGTCAATTTTGTAGGTAGCAGTCTTTTTGAGACGGGAAATTGCAACTTTGGACTTGGTGCTGCTGAAACGGCCCTTGCCTTTTCTATACCGAGAATGATTGAGCTTTAGGGTTATCAGCCATTGGTTTTATTGCAAGACGCTGAACTCTGTTAGCAAAGAGAGACCAATCAGAAATACTTGGTGCTTGTAGCTCTGTTACATTTGAATATGGAGAAGAGATAAACCTAAAATCGATGACATAGATAATCTAAAGTGAGCTTTGAGGTTGTTAAGTTAAGGCACAGCGTTGTTTTCTTTCAGTCTCTACCAGTGATCTTCTTCTTCAGCATGTTAGTGGAGATATTGTTCTTTTGGGGCGCCCTGCAGGCGTTCTGTCTGACCCTGGGGAGGGTGTTGCGAGCCGCCACCAGCACCACGGTGGTAGAGAGTGTTATCGCCATTGGAAATGTCTTTCTTGGAATGGTAAGTATTATCAGAGAACGGGCTGATATCTTAGGGTTACCTCTTAACATTAACATTAACTGACCTCTGTTTGTGGTAGGGCGTATTGTGAGTCCCCACGGGGAGGTATCACCAGTTTTGCGTTTTCGAAGAGTGGGAAGATGCTATGTAATACTATTAAAACTCTGACCTCACGTCTGAAGATGTCTGGCATTCATGTTGTAATGTTTAAGGGCTTTTGTAACCGCTTTGCACCAAGTCAAAAACGCTCGACGGACTTTTCAACTAATTATGTTCCGAAGAATTTCGCTAATGTTGTTTTTTCAAGATACCTTGAATTTATTTATGGTCAAATTCGGTAGAAGTGCATGTATCTGGGTAAGGAAACCAGGAAAAATTCATACGAAATTCCCATTGGAAGGGTTCGGTGATCTATGCGCTCGTATTCGTTCAACATGGGTCGTAATAAACGGAGGGTTTTAATAAGAACTCTAATATGTTATTGGACCAGTTTCGAAGGTAATTAGCTATGCCATCACTTAACTTTATGGAGTGTAAGCGGATTTTATCTCAATACACCTAAATCTCTTCTGATTTAAAGCAATCAATTAAAATTAGCGGCTCTAGAGACAAAAATTAATTTCTAACAGTCTGAATCAGTCCTGCTGGTGAAACCGTATCTAGCTTTGCTGACGCCTTCGGAGATGCACGTCGTGATGGCTTCGGGTTTCGCCACCGTATCGGGCAAGTAATTATCACTATACACACTTTATAGCAAATTTTGAATGGTTAGACCCATTATGGTGGAGAGAAAACCAAATATATCCGTCTCAACAAAAGGCTTCTTGTAACACGCTTTTAGTTGCTGGGCCTGTGTATGTGTAACAGAACTTTTTAACGCAATCTTTACCAACTTTGAGGCGTCAAATTAATTTGGAAATTGGCTCACGTGGGAACCCTGTCTACGCAATACCATCAGTCTGCTGAGTTACGATTCTGATCCGGCGATAAATACAAAAGATGTTAGGCCTTCTTCAGAGGCCTTCGGGTATTTGTTAGCAAACGCTCTCCTGCCGGCTGAGCTCTCGAGTTTCTCTATCCGTCCGGGTAAAGCGACGAAATCCGGGCCAATAGTAATCTGCCTAACGGCAGCACATATGTCTAAATTCATCCCTAGAATGAGAAAGCAGTTTCCGCACACCGATGACCACACTATCAGTAGCTAATGTAAAAGAAAATTTGCTTGAAGCACATCATTTTTAGTAGTGTCCGATAAGTCTGCTGCTTTTATCAATCGGGCGTATTAAAGTTTGGTAAATTTAATACGGCCCACCTGATGGTGAGTGGTTACCGTCGCCCATGGACGTCAACAATGCCAGGGGCAGAGCCAAACCGCTGCCTACCGAAAAATTCCGACCAGAATACAACCTACCTACCGAAAATGTCCAAAATAGCCTCGATTCACCTAATCTTTTTAGCCTTTCTGTTCAGAGTAGGCACATTGGTATGTCTTTCAAGGCTCAACTAATTTGGCCCGATTAATTTGAGTTCCAATTGGCATAAACAGCGTAAATGGTCCAACAACAAATGCAATTTGTTCGAAATAGCCGCTGTTCAACGCCGAATGTCTGGCGACGGTTAATTAGCCAGACCCAAATAAGGCTTCAGCGGCCTCGAAGAATTAAATCTCTTCCAAAAGCACTGCCGTGGAAGGACGCGGGACCCCACGTGTTTTCCCAAGAAAGCCTTATGAGGTCACGACCCTCATCATTGTGGATTTTTGACGTAACTACGAGGAACCGCTATTCGGCCTTTGGTGCTTGTCGATATCATGATTCGCCTTGGTATGTTGAAGAACTGATATACATTTTCGATTGAACAGGTACAATCTTGGCGACGTATATTAATTTCGGGGCCAAAGCGACGCATCTCATCACGGCTAGCGTGATGTCCGCCCCGGCCGCGGTGTGCTACGCGAAGCTGTTGATGCCGGAGACAAAAAGATCGCTCACGACCGTCGATAATATACAGCCGGTCGTCAGGTAGGACATTATGTTGAGTACGCAATTTATGTGTTATCTCCTCTCAGCCTTCAGACCGACAACCTTGTTTTTAAAAAAACAAGGTACACTTTTCGAATATATTTTTTTTGCTTAGATGGATGGCTGAGCCACAGTCCACCTGGTCTTAAGTGGTTACTGGAGCCCATAGACATCTACAACGTAAATTGGCCACCCACCTTGAGATATAAGTTCTAAGATCTCAGTATAGTTACAACGGCTGCCCCGCCCTTCAAACCGAAACGCATTTTTGCTTCACGGCTGAAACAGGCAGGGTGGTGGTACCTACCCGTGCGGACTCACAAGAGATCCTACCACCAATAATTACGCAAATTATAATTTTGCGGGTTTGATTTTTATTACACGATGCTATTCCTTCACCACAGAAGTCAATCGTGAACATTTGTTGAGTACGTAAATTCATTAGAAAAATTGGTACCCGCCTGGGATTCGGACACAGGTGCATCGCTCAACACGAATGCACCGGACGTCTTATCTCTTAGGCCACACCGACTTCAGGAGTTATAAATTTTGTCATATGGCGTTAGATGTGTTAATTCCGTTTTTGTTTTAGCGATGATCAATCCGTTTTGTCGGCTGCGACCCGCGGCGCCACGAATGGGATCGCACTGATTCTGAACATAATAGCCAATATTGTGGCGTTTGTCGCGTTTGTGGCCTTCATAAATGGTGTGTTCGGGTATTGCGGCGGTCTACTGGGCTTTCCGGAGCTCAACTTGGAGTGGGTCATGGGCAAAGTCTTCATTCCGCTCTGTTACGTCATGGGTGAGTTGTGCAGTCTATTTGCAGGCTAGGGCAGAACTGGTAAAGTTCTCATTTGCTTCTCGACCGATGTTTTTGTTACTTTAAAACAAATTATTGCAAATACTTTTTTCATTGCTTTACGAGAAATCGGTATATGCAAACGAATCCCCATAATGATAAAAGCGAGATTAAGCTAGCACGGAACTTAGGAGATGTTATTTTCAGGTGTACCTTGGGAGGAGTGCGAGCTGGTCGGGTCGTTAATCGGCCTGAAGACCATCGTGAATGAGTTCGTTGCGTATCAGAGGATGGGGGAGATGCTGAAGGATGGTCTCCTATCGGTAATGTAGCTGTACAGTATACGCGCGAGTTCATGTCCATCGGGGCCAGAGGCGACGCGCGGGGGGAAGCTCGCCCCGCCTCCGCCCGCCTCCCCGCGTTTGTCTGACGTCTAGTGTTGTCTTTGACAGTTGTGACGCGTGCTTATCGATACTGAGAATTTCCGCTAACGTTATTGTGTTATTTCATGGTGATTAAACCACGACTACTCCGCTTCCAACAAGTTCAGGTAGAAAAAAACCTACACTGATTCGGACTCTGATCTGTCGGTTGTCTTTTCATCTGATAGTAATTGAATTGGAATTTAAAAAATATAGTTCTCTATTAGAGATAAATAAGTAATTGCTTATCACATTTATTTTATAATTTGCAAAATGACCGAATTACATTAAACCAAATTGAAAGCTGTTGAGTAAATCGGTAGTTATTATCGACATTACCATAATTAAATTCCTAAGGATGGACATGAACTCGCGCGTCTACTGTAGATTTAGTTCCTCACGACGAAATATCCTTTAAGCGACGATTTCCATAAATGCTATAATAAATTAACCCGAAATACATTTTATAATTCGGCTGTTTAAAAACCCTTCGTCATCTATATACTAAATACATGAAGCAAAAACCTTGTATCCCTTTTTACGAAAATTGCGCGGACGGAGGAGTATGAAATTTTCCACACTTATAGAGAATATAGAGAAGTGCAGAATGCTAATAGTTTTTTAATTATGCCTAATAAATACATTAAATGGTTTCTTTTTATTCCTTAGATTGGTGGACGAGGTCACTGCCCACCTGATGTTAAGTGGTTACTGGAGCCCATAGACATTTAAAACGTAAATGCGCCACCCACCTTGAGATATAAGTTCTAAGGTCTCAAGTATAGTCACAACGGTTGCCCCACCCTTCAAACCGAAACGCATTACTGCTTCACGGCAGAAATAGACAGGGTGGTGGTACCCAATCCGTGCGGACTCACAAGAGGTCCTATCGACAGTAAAAGATTTACGTTGTAGATGTCTATGGGCTCCGGTAACCACTTAACACCAGGTGGGCTGTGAGCTCTTCCACCCATCTAAGCTGTAAATGTCGCGAAACCAAATAGCTTTTTGTCCCTAGATGTGTAGATTTATGATTAATTAATTATCTTCAGCCTCGAGCTGAGCTGATAGCGACGTATGCTCTGTGCGGCTTCACCAACCCAGGGTCAGCGGGGATCATGATCGGAGCTATAGCAGCAATGGCGCCAAATCAACGGGAGACATTGTCCAGTGTGAGTTCCTCATACCAGAATGATAACGAATCTGCTATCACTCCACCACTCTGCAAGGCTCACGTGTTGCCGAGTAGCGACCGTCGCCCATGGACATCAGCAAAACAAGACGCTGACTACCGCCGAGTATTCATTGCGATACCAGTCGATATACGTAAAAGATATAAACAGTATCAGTGGTCTTATTGCGAGTTGGTTAACGTTCTCGATAACGTAAAAGTTAACTCAGATTTGTATGGAGTTGGAACGTTTGCCGCTAGGGGCGCTGTTCCAGCTGCATACAAATTTGAGTTAACTTTTACGATATTAAATACGATATTAAAAAACTCGCACTAAGCACACAGTTACTAGTTGATTTTGCATCTCGTGTACTGAAGTGATGGCTATACGAATGGAGTAGGGATGGCGTTTGCGCCACCTGTAGTTAGCTTATCATAGGTGTAGTACGGTTAACAATGTATCGAGCCATTGTATATTAAGTCAGTCGCACACAACTCATCAGGTAATACAGTCACATTAAATCACTACATAGTTTAAAACAAAGTCGCTTTCTCTGTCCCTATATCCTCATGTATGCTTAAATCTTTAAAACTACGCAACGGATTTTGATGCGGTTTTTTTTAATAGATAGAGTGATTGAAGAGGAAGGTTTATATGTATAATAACATCCATTAGTGGTAAGAAGGTAGAAGGGAAAAGACCCGCCGGCCGGCCACCATACCGCTGGTCGGATCAGATAACTGCGCTCATTGGACTCGCTGTTGCGAACGCCCTGAGAGAAGCCGAAAACCGAAGCAAATGGAAGCTGAGGGTACAAAGAGCCACGAAGGGCTTTCAAGGACACGACCTTCAGCAATGAAGTATTCGACTAAGAAGAAGAAATCGTGAAGAAATCAATAATAAATTACAGTTCCCGAAGCGAAGCGAGGGCGGGTCGCTAGTATTGTATAATAAATTCGTAAATCAGTGCTCAGCAAAAGTGTATAAGTAACTAATGTTAAATAAATAAATACAACCGACTACTACTACGCTACGGATGCTCTGATAAATTCCCCAGTCTCTATTAGGTATACAGGCTTCAGTGGTGACACACTGAATAGAATGCAGAGAGTCACATGAGCTCGCCTGCCAGTTCTATGAAATCAGTATAAACTTACCAGGTTACTGGTAATTAGATAGGAAATAAACCTGCAGTACATACTTTTGGACTTCTTCTTCTTCTTCTTCTTAGTTGAATACTTCATTGCTGAAGGTCGTGTCCTTGAAAGCCCTTCGTGGCTCTTTGTACCCTCAGCTTCCATTTGCTTCGGTTTTCGGCTTCACTCAGGGCGTTGGTAACAGAGAGTCCAGTGAGCGCAGTTATCTGATCCGACCAACGGTTTGGTGGCCGGCTGGCGGGTCTTTTCCCTTCTACCTTGCCCACCACAATTAATCTTTCAAGGTTGTCTGGTGGCCGCCGAGCCACTTTTGGACAATGAAATGAAAACATATATTTAAATAATTTGTTTTTTTGTTGCTTAGGTGGGTGGACGAGCTCACGGCCCTATTGGTGTTAAGTGGTTACCGTAGCCCATAGACATCTACAACGTAAATGCCGGCACCCACCTTGAGATATAAGTTCTAAGGTCTCAGTCTAGTTACAACGGCTGCCCCGCCCTTCAAACCAAAACGCAATACTGCTTTACAGCAGAAAAAGGCAGGTGGTGGTACCTACCCGTGCGGACTCACAAGAGTGATCTGTGACTCACAAGAGTGATGTGATCTTTTATCGTTTCTAGATCGCGTTGAGGGCTTTCTTCGCTGGCTGCGGGATATGCTTCATGACCGCTTGTATAGCTGGTGAGTTTTAATTTAATTTCTCTCATTTATTCCTCTTTCTCTTCTTCACAATGAGGGTCGAGACCACAGCCTGAACCTAAAGACAAAAGTCCACCAACTCGCTCAATCCAAGGTCCAGGTCTAGTTTTAGAGGAGATTGAGGATGTTTTTCTAGTTTCATTGTGAAGATTCCTTGAGGGAGAGGTATGAACTCCCTACCACGGTATTCTTTAAATGTTAACAAGGGGTTTCAAAAGAGTCGCCTATGTTTGAAGATTATGCTCGTCCTTGCGTCGATAATCCTCAATGCTTATGGTTATTGCCTTTTTTAATAACTTTTCCTGGACTATCCTGCGCCAGCCCTGCCTATCTGGGTCACCTTGTGCAAGAGGTATGACCTTCCTTCTACAGTACTCTTTAAATGTTAACAAGGGGCTTCAAAAGAGTCGCCTATGTTTCAAGATTGTGCTCGTCCTTGCGTCGATAATCCTCAATGCTTAGGGTCATTGTCTTTTTTAATAACTTTTTCTGGACTATCCTGCGCCAGCTCTGCCTATCTTCGGCTGCGCGGATGGCGGATGGATCCTCCCGATCCATTAACGGTGCTTTTAGGTACCACAAGCGCCGGTCACTGTCCGAGTAAATTAATCCATAGACATAACCCACTGAGTTTCTCGCCAGATCTTCTCAGTGGGTCGCGTTTCCGATCCGGTGGTAGATTCTGCGAAGCACTGCTCTTGCTAGGGCCAGTGTTGGAAACACGACCGGTTTGAGCCCCGTGAGCTCACCTACGCGTCAAGGAGGGGCTGATATAGCCTCTCAAGGCAATCAGCATAGGTACAAAGCAAAAAAGGAAAAAAAGCTACCTATATATTATGTAAGGTCTTTGGTTTGCTTCAAGTGATATCGTGTTCTCATTTTCAGCGCTACTCATGCCGGACGGAGCATTTATTTGATATTAAGAGAAATACTAGAAGAAAGAAGCATAAGAGAAGAAGAAAAGTAGAGTGCGTTTGATGACGTTTATTTATAAGGCTGGACGCCTATTGTATCCGTTGCATACGCGTTTAAAGGAGATAAAAGATGCGTCTAATTTCTGGTGAATTTCATGTCAATATCTTTTTTTTATTTTTTATTGCTTAGATGGGTGGTCGAGCTATCAGCCCACCTGGTGTTAAGTGGTTACTGAAGCCCATAGACATCTACAAGGGAATTTGCCACCACCCACCTTGAGATATGAGGTTAAGGTCTCTGTATAGTTACAATGGCTGCCACATCCTTCAAACCGAAACGCATTACTCCTTCACGGCAGAAATAGGCGGGGCGGTGGTACCTACCCGTGCGGACTCACAAGACGTCCTACCATCAGTAAAATATAAATGAACCGATAATTTTTAGAATAAGTAAGAGTAAGGTAAGTTTTTTATTTATTTATTGAGACACAAAACTAATCGCAATCATTACAGTACATTACATATTAACTATATTAAATCGTAAAAATAGTATCTAAATCTAATCTGGATTGCAATCTAAATGATATATGCACTCATTATATTGATAACTAGCCATTGTTAAATAAAATATCCATCACACATCTGACGTAATAATTAACGTAATAAGAAAAAAATACGTACCACTTATTGGCCTTTACTTAAATGGTATTAGTTTTTTTTTTATATTAAACATAATATGTGTGTTATTTAATTTATTTTTAGTTCATTGTAAATATATGTAATTGTGTAGTAATATATGTTTCGTTAATTTGACTCTTTTGGTTTTATTTTTTTTATATTTGGTGTTAATGCGTCTAATAAATGCGGTAAATGCTAATATAGCAGCGGTCAGATTTAAATTAAATACGATAATTATGAAAGATGCATGGAGAGTAGAGGCTAGGAAGATGTCTTATACGAGAGACAAAATTTGAAAAAGCAACAAATTACAACCCAAAAAACTACCGAAACACGCGCTAATGCATAGATTATACACTTAATATGCGCTAATGTATCGAGTGATATGAGTGGCAGTTTTAAATGGCGCATTAGGCGCCATCTTTGAAATCACACCGCTCGCCATGGCGTCGCCGCTCTAAATGGTCGCGTTCGACGTTTTTTTCACATACAGAGAGTGTACTCTTTACTTCTGCCCTCCGTACGAGGATAGCTGGCCGAAAAAGAAAATTCTCATATCTTACATTAACAAATTATTCTGTCAGACGTTCGTATTTGACAGACCTCATTCAAAATGTCACTACACTATGCACTCGATTATTGGGAGAATTTATTTAAGAAAAATTACAAATTCGGTAATCGGACGTTATGATATTATATCAAAATTTCGAAATAATCGTTAGCGTGCTATTCTATTTCGTTGTCAAAATTGTTTGTTCATTAAAAGGATACAAAGTGAAATCGATGCATTACAAACGTAAAGCCACTCTAACGTGTATTCCTGAGGACCAAGAGAACGAAGACGATAATTTGCACAAAAAATGGGTTCCGAAAAAAAAACATGACGTTTTAAAAGCCAAATATAAATGCTTGAAGAAACTATTCCAAATTTATGATGCCAGCGTCATCGGGATCCTGCCTGAAGCTACACAAGAAGAAGAAACGATCAGGAAAAAGAGATCTTTTCGAACTAAGACCGACGCCTGCGCTGGTACAGCAGAGACGACAAACGGAGATGAATTAATCGAGGCAGACAAGGAATCTGTGGCCACAGCAGTGATGAGAGATCTAAAAATGACCCAATGCTCGCTGGTCAATTTCGATAGTAAATCGACTATTCCCAAAATCGATAAATGCACGACTCGTTCCGTCGATAATATCGTTCTAGATAAAGAATATGTTCCGCATGCAGAAGAGCCACTGCGTGCTGTGCCTTATTTGATTCAAGAGCCACGAAAACCTACGCGCTTTCAGTGCTTCGTTCAAAGACTATTCGGAATTAGAAGCGACAAGCTATACGCGAATTACGTGACGCCCAGTGGCCATATCTACGCGGCGAGCGACAATAATATTTCACACAATTACTACGAGAAGAGGCGGAGGAAAGGTTTTCAGTTTAGGAGATTGAGACGGCCAAAGAAGATCCAGTCAGATGGGGCATTGAGGAGCGCCAGGGACCCGGTCATATTGAATTTCGTGCAGTCTGTGCAGAGGAGTTGTCTGATGGACACAACTGCGAGACAGTGTCCAATAGTGGGATGCAAGATGATGTTTTATGGTAAGGAACTAGTTTTTATTTATGTAACATCTTAGGGTTTGAATATTATCGAACCATGCCTTTCATTTAGTTACAAAAGTTAAGCACAAAGTTAAAGTGTCTAGATGTAAATCCGAAGTTATGATGCTAATAACTTTGTTGTTAACGAATGAATTAGCAAACAAAGGAATTTGATGCCAGCCTAGTATCAAGTGGTTGCCGAAGGTCATAGATTTTAATAAAAACGTAAATTCTGTCAATCATCACGATACAAGAGATCTTACGATTCCTAATTATACTATACGAATGCCTATCAAACAAATTCTCGTCGAACCCGTCGCTTGCGACGAAGAGTTCGACGAGTAAATTAACCATCAGACACAGCCCACTGAGTTTCTTGCCGGATCTTCTCAATCGGTCGCGCTTCTGATCCGATGGCAGATTCTGTAAAGCACTGCTCTTGCTATGACTAGACCTGTGTTAGCAATTCGCCAGGTTAGGCCCCCGTGAGCTCACTTAATTGCTCGGTGATATAGAATAACCCCTTGAGGTTACTAGAATAGGTAGGAAAAAAAATCAAATTAATTGAAATGCAAAAATTTAAGCACCGGTTTTTTTTTTATCACTTTCCACGTTACTTAACCCAATTACTGCTGTGTAGGTCACCCGTGCCCTACGTGGCGCAATGAAGTGATTATGTCGATTTCTCCCTTCGATCAGAAGATCTTCCTGGCCTTAATAAGAATATTAAGGCCAGGAATATCTAGTAGACTCCGGGAAAGACGAATCTGAAGATACTAAGCATGAATCTATTTATCAGAGACCTAAAAGCCAAAAAAATATTTTGTTTTTTTATTTCTTTAATGGATGGACGAGGTCACAGCCCACCTGGTGTTAAGTGGTTACTGAAGCCCAATGACATCTACTACGTAAACGCGCCACCCACCTTGAGATATAAGTTCTAAGGTCTCAGTATAGTTACAACGGCTACCGTTCACCCTTCAAACCAAAACGCATTACTGTTTCACGGCAGAAATAGGCGAGGTGGTGGTACCTACCCGCGCGGACTCACAAGAGGTCCTACTACCAGTAAAAATAAAAAACAAAAGGCAAAGTTAAGTAATCCAATAACAGAAGTCGACATTATTACTTCAGTGCGCCGCATACGCCACACGGTAGTCAAAGGGTTAAGTGGCATTTTACTTTTTCAGGCATAATAAACTATAACGATCACCTAAACCTTTGCCACTTCGCCGATCGTAAATTCGTTTGTCATTACTGTCACGAAGGCTTTGAGCGGGAACGCGACAAATACGTTCACGAGAATGAGCACATTGGCATCACGAAACTGGGCGCGTCGAAGGACTGCCCGACGCCTGAATCATTGAAAATCGCCAGCAACACCCAGACCGACCCGAGTTTGACGCAATGCGATTTTCAAGACGAGAAACTGAAGAAGCTAGTTTCGTTTTTCGACAAAATCATCGATCCCGAGAAAGTTTTGACGGACATCGGGAAGGGTCGTTGCTCTGAATGCAACCTCGACTCCAATCGTTCGAAAACGGTCATTTTGGACACGACCGCTGATTGTTCGGATGCGTCCGATAAGAAAACCGTGAGCTGCGTCAATCTGCCGCGACGAGGCGCTGGTCGTTGGTCGTCGTTGTCCGGCTCGGAGGCCACCTCCAAAAGCCCCTTTGGTGTGGGCGCCGTTTGTCAAATTTGCGGCGAAAACTTTGACTGCCGGTAAGAGTACTCTTCTATCAGCCCAAAGACTGGTGGTAGGACCTCTTGTGAGTCCGCGCGGGTAGGTACCACCGCCCTGCCTATTTCTGCCGTGAAGCAGTAATGCGTTTCGGTTTGAAGAGTGGGGCAGCCGTTGTAACTATACTGAGATCTTAGAACTTATATCTCAAGGTGGGTGGCGCATTTACGTTGTAGATGTCTATGGGCTCCAGTAACCACTTAAAACCAGGGCTCTCAGCTCGTCCACCCATCTAAACAATAAAAAAAATACATTTATAGATAATAAACACCCAAACAAAGAGCAAACAGAGCAGAGTTCATCACACGAATGTTTGCCCAGAAGTGAGAATCGAATCCACGATCCTCGGCGCAATAAGCTCATAGACATCTACAACGTAAATGCCCACGCACCTTGAGACATGAGTTGTAAGGTCCCACTTGAAACTGAAACTCTTTACTGCTTCACTTCTAAAATAGGCAGGGCGGTGGTACCTACCCGTGCGGACTCACAAGACGTCCTACCATTAGCGTATATTATAAAAACGTATATAAGTCAATCTCTGGTACCGAGAAGACCGTGAAGACAAAAATTGGGGTCGGATGATCGTGCCTTATTTGCTCTCCCACTTATTTACTATCACTACATAGTATAAAACAAAGTCGCTTTCTCTGTCCCTGTGTATGCTTAAATCTTTAAAACTACGCAACGGATTTTGATGCGGATTTTTTAGAGTGATTGAAAAGGAAGGTTTATATGTATAATAACATCCATTAAATAGTGGAGAAATCAATAATAAATTACAGTTTCCGAAGCGAAGCGAGGGCGGGTCGCTGGTTACTTAAAAATCGTTTTAAATGTTTTTCGCAGTCGTCAATTAAGCCTCCACGTGGACCTGGAGCATAGGGTGCACGGCAAATTTTCAAAGTTCCACAGTTGCGCCGGCATAATCAACTACAGGCCAAGAGTAAACCGCATCGACGTCGTCTCGGAGGACGGGAAAATTAACGTGCAGACTGTCGGCAAACGTCAGTCTTACGTCACCAGCGCTGACACGTCGCTGACGGCCGTCTCCGAAGCGTCCGAGGACTCTGTCAGCTGTGCGCCGTCTGCGAGTGTCGATACTCGAGTGCTTGGTCAAAAAAAATCACCCAGAAAAGGTCCCAATTACAAATGGACCCCGGAAAATCAAATCGTGCGTTCCTAGTTCGGTGTAGTGTGTCGTGAAGTGGCATTTGTGTTTGTCTATGTATATATATAAAACTGAAATTCCTTTGTGGTTTTTTATTTTGTTATTCCTTTTTTTGTAATATAGGAGTGATGCGTGTAGAGTTATCGTTATCGCAGGTCTTGGGTTAATAGCTGATGGTGCCCTGCAATTAGAATCGGTATGTACCTGAATACAGCGTCAGAACGCTTCTTCTAAAAAGCGGCGCGACACGATAACCTTATCGTGGCGGGGCAACGCAAAGGTCGTGACTCTCAACTAAAATATCTTATCCTCCTGGTTCACTCTCGGTGTTCCTAGGTAAAAAAGCTACTGTTACCAACATACAATTAAAGGGAAAATCAGCTACCACTGTCAAAACGGGAAAGTCGGTGAATAAAACACAAATTTAAAAAAAAAACCACACAATTTATTTGTAGTTTCATCTTTTCACCTTCTCACATAATAACCGTGAGATCGCAATTAGCAAAAAACATGGAAGCCATTTCGATAATAAAATACGTAAAAAAAAGATAATTAACACAACGTAAACAAATTTCATGACAACGCCATAACGTCATCTGACAGTTAACAATTCATAAATGTTTAGTTTTTTATTTTCAACACAAATCGTAGGATATTCTTGGGAATTTTATACGCACTGCGCTTAGTTTTTAATGAAAGCACACAATTTTATTGTTTCCAATGAATAGAGGTACACATAGTTTAAAAAGCTTTACGCAAACACAATTGATATTTAGGAAGCTAATACAATACTCGACAAGAGAAGCACAAGGTCGCGTCTAGTTTAAAAAAAAACTACACTATATATATTTTCTTGAGTCTCGATTTTTTAGACGACATTTTCGTGTATACATAGATCCAATTAATCTTATACCTAGGGTTGCCAGATGTCCCGTATTTTAAGGCTTAGTTTAAAATGTCCCAGCGGGACTGACTGTGACCCGTAATCGAACCTTACGATTATAATTGTATTGATTTTTATAAATATGTTATTGTAAAACCAATAAAAATATGTTAAAACTGACTTGCTCCTCGGAGAAATATAAAAAAAATATATAGAATGTCACTATATAATAAAAATACTAAATTCCCATATTTTTTGCCCATTTAAGCATTAGCCCCTTATAGGCTGAAAATAAAATCTGGCAACCCTATTTATATCATATTAAGAAGTTATAATACACCAACAAGTGTCATTCTGATGTCGAGAATCTGTGTTACCTTTGAATGGTCTCGCAAAATATAATCAAATACGTTTTCTCTATACCGGGAAGCGATCCCACGACATTAACACACCCGTTTCCGAACAGCTTAGCACCATACCTTGATATTGCATTCATTTACATTCCGACATTTCAGAACTCTGACCCGTTACATTCTCATTCGCATTCTCAACTTATCCGTTTGTCTTAAAATCTAGATTAAAAAAAAAAAAAAAACAAAAAAAAAAATTTCGTAAAATCAAACTTAGTGTTCACGCTCACAACCTGGTGGCTTACGTTACAAGACGCAACGTTATCTTTGAAATTAAGCGATAATACGGTAGTTAACGAAAAAAAAATATATACAAAAAAAAAAACCTGTAAATTAAACAGAATCATTGGCAACGCTATCATACGATAAATGGTTGACGCTTGTACGGTTCGCGCCAATAAGTCCCGCGCTTCGGAATCCGATCGGGCGCCTTCGTATTCACATTTCACGACGATCGCCTGCCCGATTCGTTTTGAAAAACGAACACCAAAAACACTACTTAATAACAATCGCTTCTCACATATCGTCTTTTCGCATTAAAAGTGTACAATTTCCAAATATATTCGAAATTGAGTTAATATGCGTAAACATTTGGTATCACCAGTATTTTTCTCTCTAAATACTGTCAAAAGAGGGTAGTTTTAGTTTTTTTTTTTTTTTGTTAGTTTACCTATATTTTGACTACTATTAACAAAATTAATACATAATCTTATCTTACTTTAAAAGACAGATAATGTAACTGGTAAAAGCTAAAAGATAAACGTTGCAAAGATGATTAATATTAAAAATGTCACATGTTAAACCTTTAAAACACTCTCCTGTAAAATTTAAAAAGTTTTGAGATTATAAAGTTTTAATGCGAGAAGACGATATCTCGAGCAAGTTTTTATTAAAACTAATACAATAAAATGTTGTCGTGCAACCGTAATATAGTTTAATATTAAACTATATTTAATATATTTCAATATTAAACAATAAACTTTACTTCAGATACCTAATCATTAAAAAAGAATATTATTCACATTTTAAATGTATAAATGGGCATACATTTGAACAAAATATCGCATGTGCAATGCCTATCCCAAGTAAGACTGATCCATCATTTACTTAACTATGCATAATATTGGTATTATATGTCAGAGAAATTTTTTTTAGCAGTAAATGAGCCATTTTATGATTTGCTTATTATTTAGTATCGAATTTCAAATCTGGATACAATATTTAACTTTGTGAATTATTTTCCAATAGCTATTCGGATTGGAAATAGTGAATGAAATAAATGACTTTGTTAACAGGTTTCTTTGGGAGGATCGACTAGCGATGGACGATATACATCGATTTATTTAAAATACTCGATGTATAGTAACGATGCATCGTCTTGAACCGATGTATTGTAAATACTTCAACATCGAATATATATCGATGTTTTTCATTCGATGCATCGATTAGGTACGCAAATTATGAGATTACTATACTATGAGTGAAAAGAGAAACGAAACGTTATAATCAGTGCTGCCAATATTAATTAAACCAAAACAACAATATGGCCGACCGAGTTTCTGCTGTGTAAATGTATATTGTGTTTTTGTTACGATACGAGTTTTTGCCTTGTTTAAATCTAAAAAAGAAACTAATTTATGAACAGGTATGTCAGGTATGTGTATTAATAAATAGAATAATGTATTTAGTGATAATGATAATGGTTTTGCTAGTGAAACTTTACTGGAAATGACACATTGTTTTGTTGTCAAAAAGTACAAAGCAATTATTATATTTTACGTTTTATATTGCGCGTGCTTATAACTAAGATATAAAAGAGAAGATTATGTACCTACTTTACGACGAATGCATTAATTTCGCAATATGATACGATTTGATTGAAAGGTTATATTTTTTACCGTGAAATAATAATACTATCTATTGTAGTGATGCCAAGTTATCGATAATTACTATATTAATATTATCGATTAAAATGCGGCTTATACATTTGTATTCTACTAGGCAGTTAATAGGTATTATTATAAATTCCCTGTAAACAGTCCTATATAGTTTTGTTTTTTACTTTCAGTTATAATGGGACCTAAGAAAAAAAGTTCCGTTTGGCAGTTCTTTAACAAAATTGACGATAAGAAAACGAAATGCAAACTATGTCAAAAGGAAATTAAGTCTGCTGGAAACACTACGAACTTAATTGGACATATTCGTAATGTTCATAAGGCTGCTTATCTCGAAATTCAGCCGAAACAAACTACATTCAATGCAGTAACTACTACAGACGAAATATCGAATCCTCTGGATCTGGATACCAAAGTTACGCCTTATAATAAAATGGATGATGGAGTACTTCAGTTTCAACCTGTTCCAAGTTGCAGTGGCAGTCAAAGATCCGGTGCACCGTTACCAAAAACCGTAAATGAAACCATTGATTCAGACTTAGACGAAAACGTTACACCTTTAAAACGCCAAAGAACAATACAGGCCGCTTTTAAAGATATTTCCTCTTACTCAGAATCTGGAGCGAAGACAAGGAAACTGAACAACTGTTTGTTATTCATGATTTGCAAAGACCATCAGCCATTCTCAATCGTTGAAAACGAAGGCTTCAAAACTCTAATGAAAACAGTTGCTCCTCAATATAAGCTCCCGAGTAGAACAACTCTAAGACGCTGGCTGGACGATAAATATGAAGTAATTTCAGAAACAATTAAGAAAATGTTGTCCTCTATAGAAGATATAACCCTAACAACAGATATTTGGTCGGATACCTTGAATATGAAAAGTTTTTTGGGCATCACAGCACATTTCGGAATAGACATTGAACTATATTCAGTCACCTTAGGTGTGTACGAATTGGATGAAAGACATACATCAGATTATCTTTCTGAAATTCTCTTAAAGGTATGTCAAGACTGGAAAATCGATCAAGAGAATGTAACAGCTGTTGTTACTGACAACGCAGCCAATATAGTTAAGGCGATCGAATTAGCGTTTGGTAGAAGGAAACACATCCCATGTTTTGCCCATACTCTGAATTTGGTGGCTGAAGGCACAATGATATGTATTGAGTGGAGAAACATTGTTTCTAAAGTAAAATCAATAGTGACTTGGTTTAAACAGAGTTGCATTGCTAGTGATGAATTACGTAAAGCTACTGCTGCGGCTACGGAGTCTTCTGCTGGAGCAGCTGAGGTAAAATTAATACAAAGCGTGGATACTCGCTGGAACAGTACATATTATATGTTACAAAGATTTCTAGAACTCCGTAGTGTCATAAATGATATTCTCTTCCGCCACCCTAGAGCACCTGCAATGCTGAGTGCATCGGAAATATCTACTGTATCGTCTGTCATCATGGTATTGCGACCCTTAGAAGCGGCTACAAAAGAAATTTCAGGTGATAAATACTGCACAAGTAGTAAAATTATTCCCTTAGTTCGTTGCATGCTCTCTAAAATAACTTCAGCTGTTATAGAAGATCCCGTAGCGAAAGAGGTGCAGAAACTTGCTATTAATGAAATAAATAAAAGAATGGGTTCAATAGAACATGTGAATGCTCTGGCTATCGCAAGTATTTTAGATCCACGGTTTAAAAGAATGCATTTCAATGATCCGATAGCTTGTTCGAATGCTGTTACGAAAATTAAAGATTTAATGAAGAAGAATTTGCATAGCAATGAAGAACCTGAGTCCGATTCTGACAAGTCCGATAAAAATGAAGAGGCCTTTTCATTATGGACTGATCACCATAAGTTAGTGCATCGTAACTGGAAAATTAACAAATCTGAAGACGTTTTGTCTGACGAACTTTCCGTTTATCTCCGAACTCCTGTTGGAAGACTTAAAGAAAATCCGTTAGAAATTTGGAGAGATTACAAAATACAATTCCCGAAGCTGTACAAAATAGCTTTTAAGTATTTAACAATAGTTGGCACGTCAGTCCCTTCAGAAAAACTTTTTTCACAGGCAGGGCTAGTTATGACTGAACAAAGAAACCGGCTGAAGGGGAAGAGATTAAGCAAACTTTTGTTTTTACATAGCATTGACAAAAAATATTGGAATATGTAAAAAAAATGTGTTGTCTCGGTGATTTTTAATTTTAATACATATATTTCCTGATTAATACATATTTTTGTTTTAATTAATGCCTAACCTAAAACAATCGATATATAAGAAACATCGATGTATTTCCCAATACATCGTATTACCATCGATGTATTTCCCAATACATCGTATTACCATCGATGTATTTCCCAATACATCGTATTACCATCGATGTGACCGATCGATGCATCACATCGAAAAAAACATCGATGTATATTTTAAACGTCCATCCCTAGGATCGACCATTGAGTCGAAGACCTAGTTCACTGAGTTTCTCGCCAGATTCTCCTTCTCAGTGGGTCGAATTTTAGATCCGGTGGTAGATCCTGAAAAGTATGCACTTGCGAGAAAATGAACCAAAAAGGCACGATTTTCTTTGAGCATTATGGAAAATATTTTTGACTTCATTAAGAGTGATGATAGAATTCTGAGGGCCGATCCCGGCGGCACTGCAATGCCGGGCCGACCCGTGACGGGAGTGGAGCGAGCCCCGAACATCCCGTCGTTTTACAAAAATCAGTTTAATATACTGGTCCCTCAATGAGGGAACTTTCAGATATTAAGCTGAAAAGAACAGATACTACACTTTGATCTTAGCCAAAAGGCCGAGAAGCGATACCACAGACTGGTGTGCGACAAGAAGTCATTCAAACAGAGAGCATCTCGTCAGCGCGATTCAGAAAACGGGACGTAAATGCGCAACGCCATCTATCGACATAACTGCGATGACATTGGCTAGTGCTACAGCGCCATCTCTTATCCGACATAGGAAACTTAACAAACTGTAACCGTGGTCGCCAAATCGATGTGCAGTTTAATTTTCATTCTAAATTTAAAATTATGACAGTTTTAATTTCACTTACATTCCATATTGTATGAAGCCTCCTCGGAACTTCAACTTTGAACAAAATTCGTTATTCTTAATTTAAAAATAAATCCTTCAAAATGGCGATTAGTTGACGTTATTTCTCTTCAGAGGCGACAACGACCTTCGAATCGAGGTCGCGGAACTTTCGAGGTGACATCATAGAATACGGAAAAAGTACGATATTTTACAAAATATATACCCATTTACACCTTATCATTATTAGTTTCAGTAGTATAGGTATTAGGGCCACAAATCAAAGGTCTGCCATCAACGGAAATGTAAATACTTTTTGCACCACCAAATTTTAAGATACGTCAAGGTCAGCACACCACATACTTAATTTAGCTTATCAGGGGACTCTGAGGCCTATTCCCTCGTCCTGTACTTGAAAAAAAAAACGTTCCTTATTTTCCAAGTTACAAACTCTTTCAGTTTACAAATACATACAAAAACATATTAAGACGCTAACATCTATCAAACGTACACAAGAACTATCATATAAATTACAGCAAAAAAAAACTATGTTATTTCTTTAAAAAAATACATTTAAAAATTGTGATATTTTTAATAACGTATTGTATAAATATATATGTATGACTAATATTAAAAAATCTACGTGTAAAAATTGTCATTTATATTGTAGATGCGAGATATTTGAATGAAAAAAAAATAAACACCTTCAAATGGTCCATCTCAAAATACGTCAAGTAGATTTGGGATAGAAAATAACAAACGCACATGTGCTAATATATGTATGCTAATATATGCAATGATAAATATATGCTATAATTATGCTGGTATAATTATTTGCACATATAAGCATATCATAAATTATCAATCGTTAACGAAGTTATTTAATTTTTTCGTTTACGTCCATTGGTTACACGACCTTTTAGCCTGTCTCAGACTTTTTAATATCATAATAGACACGAAAAAAATATGAATTGATTTGGTTTTTTTTGCTAACTTCGAATTAAAGTTTTATATAATTACTGTACTCTTTAGGGTACATCTCTAAAATAGCACAGAGTACGTCTCAATGGATTTTATTTCGTAAAAAAAGATCAAATGGTAGAGCCATTATTATTGTAATAGATCAAATTACTTCTCGATTCAGCATCCACAATGCAAATAAGAATTTAATCTACAAACATTTTCATCTTAAACACTAAAATAATCAATTTTTCAATTTATGAAAATAATTACTAATCAATTGTGATGTAGAATCGATATAGAATAATCGATATTATTCATTAATTATAAACTTTTTGTACAGTTTTATTGCTATATAGAATCTCGTTTCAAATTTTTGAAATTTTAGTCGATTAGTTGCAAAGGTGGTATAGTTTTTGTTTTTTTTTTTTTCTAATTGACAAGTACTTATTATTTTCTTTGGCTATTTTGAGACGATGGTGTCAATTTCACATGACAGTGGAAAATTATATCATGAGTGATTTATTAAATTGTATAAGCTTTCATAGGGAATTCACATCGCCTTTAAAACTAACCGACTGGCTACAATGTAAAAATATATAACATTTCCTTAATAAGTGTTATTGTAATTATTCTTAGAGAAATGATTACATTCTGTCAAAGCTAAAAAATATTAATTACTAAAAAAAAAACAATATAATAACCTAATGAAATATAATTAAATGCATTTATACAATGGCAAATGTGATGTACGTCAGTTGCGTTTTAGAATAGAGCAACATTTTTTTTTTTTTGTATAACAACATTTTTCAAGATGGCCGTTCATAATATAATCTGTAATACCAAAATCATGCAAGGTTTTTAACCAATCTTTTCAACGCTTAATAATAGAAAACGACACGACCATCCGATCGTAAGTGATAACAATTAATAAACGTCTAAAACACAACTAACGACATATATAAATAGAATTAAAAAAGAAAACATATATTTATATGGTATTTTTTTCTGTTCACTAGAACCACAAGGCTGGCTGTAAATTTTTTCTTCTTTGAGTGACAATAATGTTGATTTTTTTTTAAATGTGTTCACATTTCATATTCCCAATGAAGACACATAAACTGATACAATCTTGTTATTACAGTTTTTTTTTTATCTCAATTTTGAATGAAGCTAACATTCTTGCGTCAATCAAATCCAATATTCATGTTTCTTATGCGTGTACTACATAAAACTAAGTACCGTTTTTTCTCTTTTATTTCTCAGTTAGTTTAGTAACTATTGACCAACTTTAGGGTTGTCAATAATAAAAAAAATCCGGTTCGTCGAAATTGAGTTAATGAGGAATGAGAGAATGGAATCGAAAAAATTAAACCTTGTAGTTTCAGTGAATACGGTCGAATTTCGATCACATGTTTCCATGGACATGCTATAGTAGAAACTCTATATTTATAATTATATATATTTGTAGAATATATAACTTAATACTCCACTGTAGAATTATGTTCTGGTTGAGCTAAACTCACCTCATTCGCCTCCATTATTGAGTATGTTATCGCGTATAAACTGAAAAGCAAATTTTATGAGTTAATTTAGTAAACACGCTATTCGTGTATACAGGGTGTTCCACAAACGGTTATAGCAAGCCGAAAACTGTATATAGGTTATTGAAGTACATTGTTTTTTAGGCATACGAGCATACTCACCATGATGGTGAGTGGTCACCGTCGCCCATGGACATCATCAACGCCGGGGTCAGATCGAAGCCGTTGCCTACCGCACATTCAATATGCAACCGTGTATAATCGTCTCACCCTACCACCCTACAAACCGGAAAGCAAGTGCTTCACGGCAGACAGAGATAGGAAGGGGTTACCTACCCGTGCGAGCTCACAATAAGTCCTACCGGCACTAATTCTTTTTTTTTTTTTTTTTAATGTTATTATACAAATTACAATTTTGCGGGTTTTTATTTTTATTACACGATGTTATTCCCTCACCGTGCAAGTCAATCGTGAACATTTGTTGAGCACGTATTGCATTAGAAAAATTGGTACCCGCCTGCGGGATTCGAACACCGGTACATCGCTCGACACGAATGCACCGGACGTCTTATCCTTTAGGCCGCGACGACTTAAACTCTTCCTGCTCTGGCTACAAAATGTGACAGTATGACTCACATCTAGGACATAGAGGAGCACGGCAGGCGCGGAGAGCCCATCTGTGTGAGGACTCTGTCCAGCCACTGAAGTGGACCGTTGAGATGCAGCTCGATCCAACACGGAGTTGAAGTTACAGTTTGCCGTCTGTAAAAAAAACCAGTTAATGTTAGTTTATTTACGAAACAGCAATGTAAGACGTAGCCGCGCGGGGCGTTGACCTCGCGCACAAGTTGAGTATTACATTGCGTTTTATTTATTTATTGCATATTTATTTTATGGGTGGACGACCTCACAGCCCACCCGGTGTAAAGTGATTACTGGAGCTCATAGACATCTACAACGTAAATGCGCCACCCAACTTGAGATATAAGTTCTAAGGTCTCAGTATAGTTACAACGGCTGCCCCACCCTTCAAACCGAAACGCATTACTGCTTCACGGCAGAAATAGGCAGGGCGGTGGTACCTACCCGCGCGGACTCACAAGAGGTCCCACCACCAGTAATTACGCAAATTGTAAATTTGCGGGTTTGATTTTAATAAATTTATGATGTTAGTTAGTCAGTTCATTTTAAATTCAATGACTCTCATAAGACAGTATGATGTGAGACAGTTGCCTTAACGGAAATAGCTGGTGGAATTCACTTTGACCTTTATTACTATGTGATTTGAGATCAAAATCGTTTAACTCATTATACGATTGGGACTTGATCGAGGTCTTACCTGTATTCAGCCCCCCACCCCTTGACGAAGCTCATTCGTATTGTGCACATCCTGGTCAGTTGGAAGACGGCTTCGAACCCCTGCGAGACAGACTGCGACAGGAGGGCCGCGAATTCTTGATTATTGAATATCTTCAAGTTGCAACCTGGAACGTGTTAGGACGGAAACGCTTTTAGGCTATTGTGGCTGTCGAAGACAGAGGAGTCGGTGAGGTGGACTTCGATGATACCGAGAGCAGAGTCTGGAGTGTGATGGTACCAATGCAGAGGTTCCTTAATAAGGGTGTACACCAGAGTAACTATTTAGAGGTAATTCTATTGATATCACCACAATACACTCCACATGGCGCTGGACAAGTCACAGATAAGTTTTGAAGTCGTCATGGACTAAAGGATAAGACGTCCGGTGCATTCGTATGTAGCGATGCAACAACGGTGTTCGAATCCCGCAGGCGGGTACCAATTTTTCTAATGAAATACGTACTCAACAAATGTTCGCGATTGACTTCCACGGTGAAGGAATAACACCGTGTAATAAAAATCGAAACCCGCAAAATTATAATTTGCGTAATTACCGGTGGTAGGACTTCTTGGAGTCCGCGCGGGTAGGTACCATCGCCCTGCCTATTTCTGCCGCGAAGCAGTAATGCGTTTCGGTTTGAAGGGTGGGGCAGCCGTTGTGACTATACTGAGACCTTAGAACTATATCTCAAGGTGTGTGGCGCATTTACGTTGTAGATGTCTATGGGCTCCGGTAACCATTTAGCACCAGGTGGTCCGTGAGCTAGTCCACCCAACTAAACAACAAAAAAAGAAGACGAAAATAGTACATTTCTACATAGATGTCCTACTTTTTTCCCGCGGTGCACATACAATTTTTTCTCCTACCAGGCCGAAAGTTCGACATTGTAAAAAACTTAGCACCCGTGGAGTGCCGAGACGGGGTCCAGAGGCGAAGCCCTTGCGGGGGGATGGCAGGGCGGAGCCCCCACATTAATAAAAAAAACAATTTAACGGTTTTTTAACTTTTAAATAAACTACTACTAATTGAATAAGAACTATCTGATGAACTCATCTTTGTTTAATACTTCACTATTAAATTTTATTGCCTTTTGTTTATTTCACTTTTACACTAAACACAATATTGCAAATTACCCGAGCACAACAATGGCGGAGAATTTTAGGTGCGTGAGAGCAGACGTAGACACTAACGCGCATGCGCACTTGTCAGTACCCAGGGAGGAAAAGTTACACTTTCTTCCCTGTACAGCGGGAGGAAAACCGAACTTTCGGCGTCGGTAGGAAAAAAAAAATGGCTTTACCTGGTGGTATTTTACAAACGGTGGCCGGATGCCAGCCGTAGCGCTGGTTGCAGTTCGGACTCTGCACGAATATCGAGGAGTCGCTCAGGCACTCTGCGAAGACCTCACCTGCAACACAACAAATATATATGATTATCTTCACACGAGCTTTTTTTATTGCTTAGATGGATGGACGAGCTCACAGCCTACATGGTGTTAAGTGGTTACTGGAGCCCATAGAGATCTACAAGGTAAATGCGCCACCCACCTTGAGATATAAGTTCTAAGGTCTCAGTATAGTTACAACGGCTGCCCCACCCTTCAAACCGAAACGCATTACTGCTTCACGGCAGAAGTAGGCAGGGCGGTGGTACCTACCCGTGCGGACTCACAAGAGGTCCTACCACCAGTAATAAATGTCGTTTTTTGGCACCCGAGGATTTGCCAGATGACTACAGATTTCAAACACCAATTTCTTTTCAGCGACCCCGACCAGCTATCAAACCCGTAACTTTTTTTTTCTTGCCTGTGCTGGTAGCTTTGAGAAGGTATATCAGCTTCGCCCTAAAGCGTAGATGAGTTCACAGGCACGGCTCTACGATTTCCTGCATATTCCTTAGTATAGGCCATGTAGAATATTATAGCACCAAAAAGCCTATGGATTTCATTTATTTGTATCTGTTGTATATTCCAGAAATGCACAGCAGTATGGCAAATATCATAAGTCGTCGTGGCCTAAAGGATAAGACGTCCGGTGCATTCGTATGTAGCGATGCACCGGTGTTCGATTCTCGCAGGCGGGTATCAATTTTTCTAAAGAAATACGTACTTAACAAATGTTCACGATTGACTTCCACGGTGAAGGAATAACATCGTGTAATAAAAATCAAACCCGCAAAAATTATAATTTGCGTAATTACTGGTGGTAGGACCTCTTGTGAGTCCGCGCGGGTAGGTACCACCGCCCCGCCTATTTTAGCCGTGAAGCAGTAATGCGTTTCGGTTTGAAGGGCGGAGCAGCCGTTGTAACTATACTTGAGACCTTAGAACTTATATCTCAAGGTGGGTGGTAATAAAAAAAAAAAACAACTTTTTTAAAAAAATACATAATTTGGGTACTACCTGAGAATTTTATTTTTTTATTTTGTGTCCCCAATAGCGCTACTATGAAGTGTTCCAGGATTATCCATTTTTTCTAGGACATCCTTGTATATAAAATCGTTTATTTTTGAACACTCTGTATATATATATACATTTTTTTTGCTTAGATGGGTGAGCGAGCTCACAGCCCACCTGGTGTTAAGTGGTTACTGGAGCCCATAGACATCTACAACGTAAATGTGCCACCCACCTTGAGATATAAGTTCTAAGGTCTCAAGTCTGATCACAACGACTGCCCCAGCCTTCAAACCGAAACGCATTACTGCTTCACGGCAGAAATAGGTAGGGTGGTGGTACCTACCCGCGCGGACTCACAAGAAGGCCTACCACCAGTAATTACACAAATTATAATTTTGCGGGTTTCATTTTTATTATACGATGTGATACCTTCACCGTGGAAGTCAATCGTGGACATTTATTGACCACCACTCTGTATATGAAAAGCATGTAAACGAACCCCCTATATAGTACAGCCGGACTCCTTTCCCGATGTGTCTGCGCGTTTGCTCCACGACTTCGTTCCTGTTCACGTTCGAAAGCAGGCCGAGACAAAATCTGGCGACGAAAATATTAATTAATTTAAAATAAGGGAAGGTGCACATGTTTATATATATATTTAAGTGATATTATAATTATTTTGGATCTTCATTACCAGGTGAGTTCATGGCGGTTTTAAGTGTTTGACATTACAACGGGACTCAAGATAAAGTGAGATCTGTGTTTATAGAACAATAGCCAATGATACTGTTTTAGGTAAGATTTTTAGAATAATCCCAATGGTACTGTTTTACTAGTGATAGGATATGTTGTGAGTCCGCACGGTAGGTACCATCACCCTGCCTATTCTAATTTTTTTTATTGCTTAGATGTTTGGACGAGCTCACAGCCCACCTGGTGTTAAGTGGTTACTGAATGCGCCACACACCTTGAGATATAGTTCTAAGGTCTCAGTATAGTTACGACGGCTGCCCCGCCCTCCAAACCGAAACGCATTACTGCTCCACGGCAGAAACAGATAAGGCGGTAGTACCTACCCTTGCGGACTCACAAGAGGTCCTACCACCAGTAAGAGATTACTATATGATGATGTCGTCCATTTTTTTTTTCCTACCTATGCTGATAGCCTTGAGAGGCTATTTCAGCTTCTCCTTGACGTGTAGGTGAGCTCGCGGGGCTCAAACCGGAGAATTGTTAACACTGGCCCTAGCAAGAGCCGCGCTTCGCAGAGTCTACCACCGGATCGGAAACGCGACCCACTGAGAAGATCCGGCGAGAAACTCAGTGGGCTGTGTCTGTGGGTTAATTCACTCGTCAAACCCCAAGCGCTTGTGGTACCTAAAAGCACCGTCAATGGATCGGTTGACGTCCACAAACCTCTCACTATTGCTCGGGTCGGTGAATCCGTCGACCGTGATGGAAGGTTGCGAAGCGTGGAACGTCTCCCCGACCCTGGTGTTCAGCTCGTAGTAGCTGATGCTGCACCAGAACGCCGGCTCGTGGTACAGAACCGGCGAGGCCTCGGACGCCAGGCCGCCTGGTGACGGACTTAGGCGTGTGAGGTCTGTAACCAACAAACTATGTTTAATATATCTATGCTAATATATAAATCTACAGTGGTTTTTCGGATGTTCCGTTATAACTACTGAACCGTGCATGCGATTGACTTGAAACTTGGTATCCATGTAGAAAAAACATATACTTAATGGATAGGCTAATATTTATATGAGCGTTGGACTCCCTACACCAGTTGCGGGGGCGTTAATGATGAGAATCTTTGTGGGGGTGACAAATCATAATGTTAATTTTAAATGCCCAGCGAAGCAGACGGCTACAGCTAATCGAGCAATAAAATTGAGGGATTAGAGTGGATGGAGGAGGTTTGTTTATTGTTTTTATAGTACCTCCGACATTTCAAACACTTAACAGTTTTCGTGTTCACGGACGACCACGTGGTTGCTTGATGTGACTAAGCATCCCCCCCCCTTCAAGTTCGATCCCCCTGCCCTCTCTGCAGCGAGGGGTCACCCGTGACAACAACGGCCTCCAGTATTCTTACGTACATACAGAGATACAGACACACACACGCACGCACGCACGCACACATATAGTCCGCGCGCGAGCTCCGAGGATTCGGGGGCTGAGGAAGCGGGCGGGCGTGCACCGCGCCCGACCGTCGCTTCATACCCCGCACTCTCCCACTACTAGTGTCGACCTTAACATGAGAGTGCGCTTACTGACTCGTTGTTTTTAATTTTGCGATAGCAATGTTAATTACGTGTGTTTTTAGTATAGGCTTACTCTTATAAGTATTTTTGTTTGCACAAATAGCTATATAATTTGATGAGAAAGGAATGGCGAGCACTAGCATAATAACCATGTCTTAGCATTAGAGGAATATTACTAGCAAAAGGATGGCTTAATGGAGGATGTTGTCGAATCATTTATTCTTGAAGTACGTGAGGAGAGTGACATCAAGAGGAGAGTACATCAAATTCTTCAACTACTGATTAATCTGATTGCGAGAGTAATTAATAAGATTTCACGTTCATTTTGTTCAATAAGTATCAGTTCATTAAATTAAATTCATACGTGATCAGTTGTTTTTTTTATTTTATTTCAAGTACATAATACCCTCATAAAACTATTTTGTAATTTACACTCGCACGGAGGCTCAAGATGTGTTAGTATCGATAGCGCAATATCGACTAATTACAACACTAGCTCATTACGTCAACATTCCTTAAAAATCCTCGGAGCTCGCGCGCGGACTATACACGCACGCACGCACAAAACCAATAGTGCACCAACGCCATTACGATGACCTCTCACCACGATATTTGGTCGTTCATCGTCTGCATTTACCGGCACTATTAAAAAAAAGTTGGCTGCCTGTTATTCGTCTAGAACACCACCACCTTATCTCTTGAACATAATAATTTACATCGTAATGCTACTTAGGGTTTCCCCCTGGAGACTGGATAGCGGCCTGGACTGGTGACTTCATGTAAGTTGGATGCCGGTAACCACTTAACGTCAGACGGGCCGTGAGCTTATTCATCTAGGCTATAACAGTAAAAATAACTACTCCAACAACAGGTAGAATAGGTTGGTCTTACACTATATCTTTTGTTAATTTGAGACAAATGACTATTACTGAATGACAGATCTTAAGTGATATATAATAATAATAATAAAAATAATACAAACTCACTCATGTTGTCATTGTGGTCCATCGGGTCTCCATCTTCGCTAATGTAGCCTGGGGGCGGAGTCTCCACTGTTGAGGAGCTCCTGAAATTTTGCAACACATACTGCAACTGTACAATCTATCTATCTATCTATATATATAAAAATGAATTGCTGTTCGTTAGTCTCGCCAAAACTCGAGAACGACTGGACCGATTTGGCTAATTTTGGTCTTTAATTATTTGTGGAGGTCCAGAGAAGGTTTAAAAGGTTAGATAAATATGAAAATGCTCGGAATTAAATAAAAATAACAATTTTGTTTTTCCTTTAATGTGTCCCCCGTCGGACGGATTCCTTTTGATTGTTTTAAGTTTATTTCGATTGAGGCACTACGTAGTCTGCCGGGTCAGCTAGATTCTTTAATTAAAAAAAAATAATGCTTGATTTGATATTACAAAACTCATCTATTTTATTGTTTCTCGTGACAAAAGTTCTTATTTACGTTGGAGACTCTATTTACGCTATACCCGTTATCAGCCAGTACAAATGAGTGCATCTACAGGGTGTGATCGTAGCGATACACAATACTTTCATTTATATGATTTTTTTTTTTTCCTACCTAATCTGGTAGCCTAGAGAGGCTATTCCAGCGTAACCTTAACTAGTAGGTGAGCTCACGGGGCTCAAACCTGACGATGTTGCTAACACGAACCCTAGCAAGAGCCGTGCTTCACAGAATCTACCACCGGCTCGGAAACGCGACCCACTGAGAAGATCCGGCGAGAAACTCAGTGGGCTGTGTCTGAGAGTTAATTTACTCGTCGAGCCCTTCGTCGCAAGCGACGGGTGTTGAAGAGGACGGTGACCGGTGCTTGAGGTACCTAAAAGCACTGTTGGTGGATCGGGAGGATCCGAAATGACGTGTTTGGGGTGACGTCGACTGCTTTCCATTCCGTCCGCAGGATCGGGACTGTAGTTAGCGGCGGCCTCGATGAGAGGGTTCTCGTGTCGTGCCGCTTTATCGAAGTGGATATGATAAATCTCTTATAGACATCACAATATGAACACAACTTCAGACACGAGGGCAAAGTCTTAATTAATAGAGCCGCGAATCCTTTAAGCGAACACAGAGCAGGACGGTGTTGCCTGCCCGTGCCGGATCAATATACCCCGACTATATAAAAGCAATTTCTACAAAATATACAACAGACTTTATTTTTTGTATTTGCTTCTTAGACTTCATATATTTGTACAGATGGGTAGACTTACTAAGGCATTTTCTAACAGTCAACCAAAGGTAATAACCATAGATAATACACATAAATTAGGTATAGATGAGCAACTCAAGCACTCAACAAAAATGTTTACGGGCGTCGGCCACTAGATGACTCCGCTTCGATTAGTTTCTCATTGCTCATGTAGAGGGCAGTAACATATTACCTATCCTATATTTTATTTTTTATGAAGTATTTTGCAAATTTTCCGAAACTACAAATTGATAAAATTTAATAAATTTGTCTATAACAAATAAAGATTTGTATGGTTTATTCATTTTTTATTGTCTGTGTTTAACTAAACAATAATTAAATGCCTTAACCTTAACAAGACATCAGTTTAGGGGCATCCGCTACAAGATGTCGCCAGTTTCCAAACAAAAAAATATTTGTCTTACAGTATCGCAGTTTCAGAGCCCTGGTAATAACGGTAGGAGCTTTGAAACGTAATGAAACACACACGAACACCTATTATTACAAACTACATATATGTCTCTGATAGTGCAGTCTTCATCGACTGGACCATTGTAGTATCTTCAGCTTATTATCTAACGTAATAGTTTTATGAAAACGAGTACTGATTTTGCAATCCACCACTACCAAGACACAGAGGATGAATCAGCTCTGTGGACTCACAATCGATGACCACCAACCAGGCTTGATGATTAATCTAATGCAATAAAAAGTTATAAAGGTTCTTAGATCAAATAACAATACAGTCACTAGTTGAACCTGCCTGTTTAGATTAGGAAGTAATCAGTACTCACACGTGTACAGTTGTGTTGCCCGGCACGTGTTGTGCAAGTGTAGCCTCGAGATACAGTGCGCTGTGTCCTGTACCAGACTGCATGGCACTGTCAATAATTATAACACAATATTATTAGTAAGAATTCTTCTTAATATTAATAGTAAGTATTCTACTTTTTGACGAAGCATGTTAATGGAAAAATTTGATTCGAGCCCTACACCCCAGCAGAGGGTAATAGGAAGGAATGATGATGATGTTGCTGATAACTCTATTTCTGTAATCTGACGAAGCGTGTTGCGGATAATAACAAGTACTTTTAGGTTATTTAGGAATATTGTGTTCTTTTTTTATAATAAAAAAAAAGAAGAAAAAAAAGAAAAATAATAATAATAATAATAAATAAAAATTGAAATATTAATTGGTATGCTTTGGTTGGCTATCCTTGAGAGTATGTACATATTTTGACATTCAAAAAACCGGTTATGTTGAGATTTAAATTCATCTAAATTTTATTATCCCGTAAACAGCAAAAAATGCAGAACTTCAATATTTAATCGGATGCAAAATGTTAATGTATAAAGGTATTGAAATTTTATTAAATAACTTAATATTTCATTACACCCACACACACCCTCTTACATTCACTCATGCTCACACTCACTACACACAGAGGGCACATTAATACATTCATTTCAGTATCACACTTTTGTTGATTGTAATATTTTAAGCTCACATATTGTCACTCTTAAGCAATACATTAATTTCATTTTAATTTTTATCAAGGAATTTTGTACTTTTGTGTATTTGAAGCAAAGCTGTTGTATTCTTTGTACGAGGAGGACCGTTGCTTGAGATACAAGTTTTATCACTTAGTTCAAGCACAGATGCAAATTATGATTGTGTTTCTACTTCTATGTTAACAATAAATAAATAAATAAAATATAATATTAATGCGCAAGTATAAAGTTGATTTACGTACGTAAGATGAACGTATTTATTGTCTTTAGTACACCGTAACATACCTGCTATATTTTTATATTTTCAAAAATTTCTGTAAATGAAATGGTTGTCTGAAGGAGATCGCTTTTAGCGATAAGACCGCCTATTGTACAAATGTGTCTGCTTTTTTTATTGTCTTTGAATGTAAATTGTGTTTTGGTGTGCAATAAAGTGTATTCTCTCTCTCTCTCTCTCTATAATGTTGTATATACTCACACGTCAGGGTGCTCGTGCAGTATTGGCTGGTGGTAGTCGGTGTAGGGCGGAGGGGCGCGGACCTCGCCCTCGCTACAGCGACGCACCAGGATCGGGGGAAGAGCTGAAACAACACCATCACATTACAAATATGTAAAGAAAAACCTTTATTATTTTAAACTCTTGTAGTATTTATAAATGAATTTTTCTTGAGTGTCATTCAGTGAAGTCAGACATTCAGTAAAAAGTAAGTTCAATTTGGTTAAAATATTATAATAATTAAATTTATTAGATTAAGGCCATTAAATGTTGTTTTCTTATTCTACATATTTTATAACAGAAAATGCAGTTCAGCATTTTATTGTATATATTCACTCTGATGTTCCCAATATCATTATAAAAATAATTAAAATTTAACCATCGCTAATGGGGGGGTTCGAATAAACGAAATGTAACCAGTTTCATTTTAACTCATGTTCTTAAGGGAACATAATCTCTGCCGCTGGCTCTATAAGTCACAGCACCGTGAAAACCAGCGAGAATGAAAGGAATGAAAAGGCATTGGTCGGATTGATTGATTGAAGATTGTGAAATGGAACTGATGATAGGGAAATAGTACTAGCAGCAGAAGGTCACATTTTTACTGTTCACAAGAGATACTGAGACTGACGCTGCCACTCCGGTGTATCTATTCAGACTTGTTCAGAATAAGCAACCAGTAAACTGATTTTTTTTCCTTGCCCATCAATACCTACAAATTCTTCAGCAGTCCCTACCCAGGATACTCATCGGTGATTAATAGCACCAAAATGAAAAATTTATACACAATCATTTATGATAAGCACTTCTAAGTGTCACCATTAGAATATTGTCTTTAAAAATTTGAATGTTTCATATTCACAATTTATTTTAATTGTCCTAATTAATAGACATCCACATTTTTTTATTATGATAGTAAAAAGAGAATGGTCCACTTGCTGGTAAGTGCTTATCGTCTCTCAAAGATGTCAGCTTTTTTTTTTAGCCTTGAGAGGCTATATCAGTATAACCTTAACTAGTAGGTGAGCTCATGGGCTTAAACCTGACGAGGTTGCTAACACTGACCCTGTGCAAGAGCAGTGCTTCGCAGAATCTACCACCCGGATCGGAAACGCGACCCACTGAGAAGATCCGGCGAGAAACTCAGTGGGCTGTGTCTGAGGGTTAATTTACTCGTCGAGCCCTTCGTCACAAGCGACGGGTTCGACGAGAACGATGACCAGTGCTCGAGGTACCTAAAAACACCGTTAGTAGATCGGGAGGACTCGAAATGACGTGTTTGGGGCGACGTCGACTGCTTTCCATTCTGTCTGCAGGATCGGGAATGTAGTTACCGGCGGCCACGATAAGAGGGTTCTCGGCACGTCGAAGTGGCGCATCGACGCCGACTGAAGATACTTATTGATGGACTCTAAGTCCAGGTCGTCATGGAGGTAGGATGTCAGCAATGCAAGGGATACAACCCAGTCACTGCCTTAGCTAATACAATCTATTGGCCATAGCTGTCACAATAAAGGTATTATACTTCCTTAGAGTAATAAAATAGACTCACCAGGCGAATCGATTTTGTTGTAATGATAAGGATTAATGCACACCTCGTCCTTCTTCAGCTGGTATGCATACTCGCAATGGTCCACTGGCTTCAGTTCATGTTGGCTCTTAAAAGATCAAGAAAATATAACATGACCAGGATATTCAGAACTTTCAAAAATGAACATTAATTTCTCTGTACATATAATTATTAAATAGGTTTAGTTAAGTAAACTGTAAAAACTTGTTTGGTGCACGCCTTCACGGCATCGCAATGAAGATACTGGATGGTTTATTACAAGTAGTTTTGCACACACTTTACCGACACAACAAGACCTTCACCAGTTTTGGTGGTGTTTCATTAATTTTATTACTGCCTGTAATGAGTATTAATAAGCTTTAAATATGTATTAAAATGACATCCTCACAGACCTCTTGGTGTTAAGTATTTATTGAGGCCATACTTACACAATGTAAGCCCTGCTAGTTACTTCGGAACCTATGACGCAGTTGAGCTGGGCAGTTAGGTACCCATTAGAACTTACTACTTAATAAGCCCTCCCACTAGCAAAATCCATCCAATTGTGTCAAATAGATGATTACACTTCATCAAAAACACATTGTGATGAACAACATCTCACCTGTAACTGAGGCCAACGCCAGAGTCTGCAGTAAACAACATGCGGTAGGCCTTTCCTGTACTGTCCGTTGATGCCACTCTCATTCGGCTTCACCCTGAAATGTACCACATACGTATATAATTTTTCATATTTTTATTAGTAAAAAATACTCTGATTTTGTGTGTCACAAACTTCAACAATTCTTTGTTGATAGTACTTTTTTTTTAAATTGTTTTATTGCTTAGATGGTTAGATGAGCTCACAGCCCACCTGGTGTTAAGTAGTTACTGGAGCCCATAGACATCTACGATGTAAATGCGCCACCCACCTTGAGATATATAAGTTCTAAGGTCTCAGTATAGTTACAACGGCTACCTCACCCTTCAAACCGAAACGCATTACTGCTTCACGGCAGAAATAGACGGGGTGGTGGTACCTACCCGTGCGGACCCACAACAGGTCCTACCAGCAGTAATTACGCAAATTATAATTTTGCGGGGTTTGATTTTTATTACACGATGTTATTCCTTTACCGTGGAAGTCAATCGTAAACACTTGTTAAGTACCTATTTCATTAGAAAAATTGGTACCCGCCTGCGGGATTCGAACACCGTTGCATTGCTCGATACGAATGCACCGGACGTCTTATCTTTTAGGCCACGACGACTTCGAACTTATTGCTTCTTTTTCCTTATGCTATTATTTGCTTCCTTTCCCAAGAGAGCCCCATGAGGCCACGACCCTCAGCATTGAGGATTATTGAGGCAAGGATGTATATTTATATTTAAATTTATATTTATTGTATTTATATGCTAATTTAATAGACATGTATTGTAGAGCAAATCTTTTTCTATTTATTAATCAGCCATTGCATCTATCTATAATCTATACTAATATATAAATCTACAGTGGCTTTTAGGGACGTTCTGTTATAATTACTGAACCGTGCATCCGATTGATTTGAAACTTCGTATATGTAGAAAATATCTGTACTTAATGGATAGGATAATATTTATTTGAGTGTTGGACTCCCTAATAATAATGACAATAAATAATAATGTCAATCGTAATTCGTTTCCAAATGATTCTTGTCCATGAATCTCTGAAAGAGATTGCTCTTAGCAATAAGACCGCCAACTGTACTTTTTTGTATTTAATGTATCGCAGTGTTTATTTGTTTTTTGGTGTACAAGAAAGAATACTCTCTCTTTCTTTCTCTCAGTTTTAAATGCCCAGCGAAGCCGGCGAGTAAGGCTAGTTACATAATATATTTTTGTTAGATGCCATTGAATGGTACACGACTTAATCATTAAGTCCTCTAATGTATGTTAATGTGCATGATCCAATACATAAAAAAATAACTGACATATGAATGCACAGCTTACAAACAAACAACATTTTCTTTTCAGGTACCATAGAAAGGAAAATTTGATTACCATCCACTTGGTGGTTTTCCAAAAACAGTCCAAACAGTGTAGTACAACCATCCAATTTATGAAATACTTGCTTCCAAGCAAGCGAGAGCATATGGCACCACTGACTTTCATAAACATTATCAATCAATATGTTGAAATTGGAATCATATTACTTTTAGAATAATGGTCATAACATAATTGCTAATTTGTTGCTGCAGTTCTTTTCAGGACTGTGGTTCTTCTTGTAACCAGTAAAACAGCTAGAGTTTATTTTGACTTTCAGTAAGAATGTTCCCCGACATGAATTAGAGAAGCTCATAATTATACATAGAAGGAAAGCGCCCTGTGGGCAGAACACCAGCCATCTGTTCAGATCTGGTTAAGAAATTGGCTAGTGGTAGTCTATACCATGTGGTCCATGCCACCCATGACCAAGGAGGAGGAGGAAAGTCACATTTGGTCACAATCCTCAGCAGTGAGGGAATTTTGCATTGAGAAACAACAAAATAGTAATTACGTACATAAGAGATTCGCAAACATTTGGGGCATACAGACAGACATGAACAAATTATAAATGCTACATTTTTATTACTGTGCTGCGGAATCCTTAACATGGAAATTTTTTGTTCAGTTTCCAGTGGTAGCTTAGAGCTATACGCACGATTACTCATAATTGTTGACAGTAAAAAAAGATAGACCATGAGCCCAATAACCTATTGAAATAATTAAATCCAATAAGTTAGGCAATTAATTCACAGTTTTGTACTTATTGTTTAAATGGCATTGGATAACAATGACTTATGAATATGTATTTTATTATCTTGTAATCAATTTCCTCGATTGTTTAGGAAATAACAATTTGTATATTATTATTTAAAAAAAAAAAACTTCTAAATACTTTAATTTCTAATTCTAACTTCTTGGAAACCAATATACACTGCGAAATTCCAGTGCAATGACATCTCAAGTCAAATACATGTGATAGTCAATGGCTTTTTTGCTCTTCAATTTTTACAATGTAGTTAAATTGTAACAATGACGAGTGGATTCCAATTCTAATTCAAATTAAATGAAAAACTGGTGTATGATACGTATTTATTGCCGAAAGCCGTATTTTTTGCATAAATTAACGAACAACAAGAACTCTTACCTTGTTTAATTATGACAATTTTTTTCGTATAACCACTTCATTTTGTTACTCAAAATCACTCGCGAAATTTTGCGAAACACGTCCGGTTTCGTATGACAAACAATAGAACGATTAATGCCTTTGTATTTTTTTAAAGGACAGGAAATGAAAAATTCGCTACATCAAAATACGGCAGCCATATTGACAAAAGATTCGATTGTTTTGACGGTGTCTTGACCTTTTCGATTTTGCGTCCTGTACTTTGTTATCCTACTAAAAGCGAGATGACGCCATTTTCGCGAAACATGCTTTTAATATAGATAATCGGATTTGGTCGGATTATACGACGAATATATTCAACTTCGAATTTCCGAACGTGAATTTCAATGCCGGAAAAAATCAGCTGATTTTTAGCTTGCGAATAAATTTGTTTCAAGTTAGATTTTTGAGAATTTTTGCAATTTTGCATTATATAAATTTCTTAAAACTAGACTACTTCACCTTTAAATTTAAATTACTGCGTTTATCGGCATCAAAGTTGCGAGCAGTTCAAACAAAGGAGACTAGATCTTATTTCAGGAAGTTAAAAATCTCATGTTCAAGACTCCCAAGACATTTGGCCGGAAATGTCATCGTACTAGAACGATTGTACAATAAACAGAATTTACTACGACTCACCTGGGTATCGTAACGCATTTCGTATGACTGTTCTGACTCGAGATTGCCCTTTCTAACTCTTCTAAAGCCCCGCTTTTCTTTAATTTTTTTACCAAACTCTTTACGGCCTTCTCGGACCATTTATCTTCTGCGGCCGACGATCCCTCGGGTCCTTTTTTCCAGCCCAACAATCGCTTCACGACCGGCGGAGTTAACGGGAACATACCGTACACTTTGTTAGCTATGTCATTAAGTTCAGAAAAGTATTATTCGACAAAAAATATCTTTATTGTCGCACAATGTTATTATATAGGTTCCATATTTAGATGCAATCGGCCATTTTGACGATTTTTGACATTGACACATGAAAGGCAGTCATAGATGTATTGACAAATTTTTCTGTCAATTTACAAGTTCAAAAACCTTTTGCTTGCTGAATCGATTTAAGAATCGTCTAAAGAGTGAATGCTTTACTGGATAATGAGAATTTCTAATATTATCTGTTGAATTCTTGAAATGTCGGAGATTTCAAAAAAATGGAGGAAGTTTTAAATTTCAATTGTTTTTCGTTGTCATTGTGCCAGTTATTCGCGAAGAAACGTTTTATATTGAAGAAATAAATAAAACTGGTTAGTTTTTTTTTCCTTTTTCAGTAAACTCATTTGTAGTTAACTCATATTATATTTTTGGTTTTGATCTACATCACGGAAATAAATTTCTCGACTGTTTTCCTTGCCATTGACACTGGCTGTTGCAAAATTTTAATTCTTTTATAGTCAGCCATTTATTTGTAGTTATGGAAAGTATCGGAAACAGTCATAAATTTCAAGTAGTTAAATTACCAATTATTTTGACAAACAATAATAATGATTCATTATTAACCTATTTATTGACTTTCATTATTTGTAGGCGGGATTGTGTGTTTTATTCAAAATTACAACTAACAATCTATACATTCTTTAGTATGTAAGATATAGTTCTATGATCAAAATTTTACATAGCACAGAGAAAAGCGTACTTTGTATAAATAAATTATCATTTGCAACGTTTCGCATTCGTGGCCATGACTGCTTCAAATGTAAGAGTTCAATGACCTAGAAAACGCAATTTTTTTTAAATTTACTAATTATAATGGTGCTTAAGGATTGCATGTAGATACACCGCCTAACATAAATAAATATATTGAAATTTAATTTAATTGATCTTTACTGGTGGAATGGCAAACGATTTAAATCAATCCCAACAAAAATGTTAAAATGAACATAACAGCAGTCTAAATTCGAATGTGCTATGGAAATTGGATATTTTTGCGATACTACTGTCACGAATCTACTAATAGTGCGAATGTATCAGTAGCGCGCATTGTACCGGTCAGTATTTTCAGCTAAAAAAATATAATGACGTGATCTATTGTTGACACGTTAAACATTTTTAAGTATAAAATTTATAAAGTATAAAGAATCCGTGATATATTAATTTGTACTGGATGAGCAGACGGGATCACGAACCAGCTGATGTTAATTGTTCACCGTAGCTCGTAGAGATATGAGGTCGAGCCTCAATTTATTGCAGAAATACCTCCTCCTACCTTTTAAATTGCGGCAGAAGTATTATAATGGTATCGGTACGGTGGTGGTATGGTGGGCCGTAATACCATTTGGAATTCCACCTCAGTTCCCGCGGCTGTCGGTTGAAAATACCACCAGCTCATCTCTGTCTATAGGTATCGTAAAAGCTGACTAAGAGAATTTATTTGGTAATAGGCAACAGCTGTCTCTATGTAGGGGACACCGCCTTTCATTCTGGTTATCAAGCCAAGCTATATAATATACATCGATTTGAAGAGTGATATATTTGAGTGAGATGAGTGATATGATTATGCAGTAAACTTTTGAATATTTTTTTATTGCTTAAGGCTTTGTCAAACAAAACGCGTAATTAGCGCGCGTCAGAGCGCTACGCTATGACGCCGAGATGTGTTGTACTACTACGGTATGTTACCATAGTAGTACAACACATATCGGTGTCATAGCGCGGCGTTAGTTTAGCGCTTGACGCGCGCCAAGTATGCGTTCTGTTTGACGAAACCTTTAGTTGGGTGAACGAGCTCACAGCTCACTTGGTGATAAGTGGTTACTGGAGTCCATAGACATCTACGACGTAAACGGCGCCACCCACCTTGAGATATAAGTTCTAAGGTCTCGGTTTAGTTACAACGGCTGCCCCACCCTTCAAAGTGGTGGCGGTGTTTGTTTTCTGATATCAGAGGGCTCCACTAGCTACTACGAGTTGGGCTGTCAGCTCGTTGTTTCTATCTTCAGAATGCAGCATCCACCAAAATCGATTCTTTTACTGCCTTCGATGCCAGGCGAGCGCAGACGGTGGTTTGATGTCGAAGCTCATGGATGTCAGCAATGCCAGTGGTATCGCCATGCTGCAGTCTGAAGACTTGAACCCTCGTTTATTGTTTAAAGAGTATACCGTGTGTTAAATACCGCGCTCAGGTATTGTAAAGTCTGATTGTGCGCGATTTTCCTCTTAACACTAGGTGGGCTGTGAGCTCGTCCACCCATCTAAGCAATAAAAAAAAAAAGATTTTAATGAATAGGTAGATCCTCAGACACAGCCCATTAATTTTTCGCCGGATCTTCTCAGTGGGTCGCGTTTCCGATCCGTTGGTAAATTCTGCGAAGCACGGATCTTGCTAGGGTTCTTGTTAGCAATATCATAAGGTTAGAGCCCCGTAAGCTCATCTACTAGTTCGGTGAATCTATTATGACCCCTCGAGGTCACTAGAATAGGTAGAAAAAAGAAAGGCAGTGAGGCACTCACCATCAGATGGACTGTTAGTTCAGTATCCCGCTAAGTGAATAAAAAATTATATCTGTAGAGTGCGTAAAAATATTATTAACATTATTTCATTTACAAGAACTTTCTCAATAAGTTCTAAGTAGAAAAAAAAGCATGAGCCAAATTATATCCAGTGATTGACGTCCAGCAAATGTACGTAATGTTAGGAGTCCTAAATAGATTTGGATGGATTGTGTGAAAGAAGTTGTGTGAGTGCACAGATGACGTGTGGTAGGACTGAATGAAAAAAGAGGACACGCTATGCCCACTTCACATAATGTGGGATAAGGACTAGAAGACGAAGGTTGACGCCTTACGAATTATCCCGTAGTCTTGATATTTACAGACAAAAATGGCCAACGAGCAGCAACCATTGATGCTGTGCACAGAGAACTCTGCAGGTGAAGAGGTTACGTTTAGGATTGAACCTGAAGACGACTTTCAATCCTTTCTGGATAAAGCCAAGTAAGTATTTGAGGGAAGTCCGCAAACGACAAATATTTTTATAGAGCCTTAGATAAGATTTCATGTGAAAAATGTTGGCGGTTCACCATTGACAATACGCCGTCATTCACCGTGAGCGTTCTTCAAGTTTCGAACGTATCACACAAGGGAACATCTAGTAAAATCCTCATCCAGCTATTTTTTAATCAATGTTATTTAAATTCCGAATGTGGTATAATTTTAACTGACCATTTCAGAGCTGTCCTCGGCTACGACATAGATATAAACTCTATAACACAAAATCAACCCGTTTCGCTGCACGATAGTATATATCAATTCCTTGCGAATGCGGAATGTAATCCGACACGTCCGACATACGATCAGGGCTTGAATAGTGCCGGCCTAGAGTATATTCTCGATGACGGTACAGAAATTAGAGCATCACAGATACATTTCGACAATGAGGATTCTGTGTTAGATTTATCAGTTGAAACTCTTCCGTTTGTTCGCTTTAAAGATTACGAGGAAGACCGCAATGATGCTGTTTTTGGGGATACCGTTAAGTATAATATTGTTGGGAGTCCAACATTAAGGCTGGATCAGAGCGCCAACCTCAAAGACTTCGCCAATTCGTTACCGTTCAGATTGGTTCGTGATAGTACTTTGAATTTGGAATCGCATTACCAGATTTATTCAGATGTGACCGCTATTCGCAATTTTTCTGGAGTAATAACCAACGATAGTTATATGAATACCGATAATGGCTTTAAAAGAAACGACAGTTATCGGCAAAAGTCCGATACTTTCGCTTACCGTGATGAGATACTCGATATATTTAAGAATTCACCAGTAACTTCATTGCCCTGTGAAGGTTACAGCGAAAGGAAACACGTGAGAAAAACGGATCCATCTCGGATCCACAAAAGGAAATCCGTGTACGAATTCGACGGGGTTTTAATCAATGAGAATGCCAGAGAAATGTGCACAATATGCGCTCGTAAAGTAAACAAGGACAAAGCTTATTTATTTGATAACGAAGACCAGAAAAAGCACAGGTTTTCGCCGTGCAAGAAATCGGAGACCCAACTAAAAATAATCTGTGAGCTTTGTCTTAACGAATATTTTAAAACGTGCCGGATGAAAGGCGCCAATCAATTCTTGAATGCCGACGAATATTTGATCATCAAAAACAATCAGCAGTACATTTATAAGAAGATAAAGGAGTTTCGTTTTCTGATCAACAAAAAAGAATGCAAAAAACAGAGTAGCAATACAGCTATTGATGAGTACGTGAAAGTGGAAATCGGTTCTGATGGCGAGATAATAACTAAACCTCTAGAGGGAGGACCTGATGAGGTGGCGATGATGAAAGGCGGAGATGCCAGTGAGTCCTCGAGCGAAGTAGAGGTTATTGAACAGAATGAACCCGAAACTGAAATAGATTCGATTATAGAGAACTTGGAGAATGCCGATGATGATGTTAAGGCGTTTTTGGGGAAATACCAGATTGACGATGGGGTATCGGAGCTTAAGTGCAGGTTCGTGTGGCAATTGTATGCTTTGTGTACTCTGTGTATGTTGAGTGTAAGTCATGTGCAATCCATTTTTTTCGGTCCTTTGCCTTTCGCATCCAGTCCTTATCAGCTATTTTGACCAGGTCCACTTCTTTAGTTCTCTGGCCACGTTACGACGTCCAGTACGAGGTCTCCACTCCAGTAATTTTGTGCCCCACCGATTGTTGTGTACTTAATGTAGTATAATGTGTAATAATTTACATACAGCTTGGTACAGTAAAGCCCATTTCAAGAGTCGATGCCGGTGCCATTTTTTTCCTACCTCCTTGAGAGGCTATTTATTTCAGCTTCGCCTTGACGTGTAGGTGAGCTCACGGGGCTCAAACCGGAGTGTTGCTAACACTGGTCCTAGCAAGAGCAGTGCTTCGCAGAATCTACTACCGGATCGGAAACGCGACCCATTGAGAAGATCCGGCGAGAAACTGATTGGGCTATCCGGTTTCATGACCGAAAGCTATTTAAGCTGCTGACAGTACATGTTGGTATCACTTTCTTGTCAATTTCGGGTGAGATGCGAGGTCACAGGCAAAGGTAGCCGTTGATTTTTCCGTCTAGAAAGATTTCACCTCAGTCAGGAGTGGTTCTTCACAAAAGTGTTTTACTTAAATGATTTTTTTATTTAAGGTTTTGCGACACCGCATTTCCTGGTATACCCGGCGTGATTGAGCACGGAGATGCTCATAAGCACGAGATGGACAGTGAAATGGTTTACCCGTGTCCACTCTGTGATTACGGTAAGTTTAATAACTTACTTGTGATTTCAGATTTTATACGTTACATGAATACATTGACCCCTGGAGTTTTTGTACAGTTTACATGGCGGGTTATTACTGTAAACTCTACAACCGATTGTTACTCATGGTAGGACGTCTTGTGGTGGATACCACTTTCCTGCCTATTTCTGCATAATTCAGACTTGGACTTCATGTCTCAAGTAGGAGGTTGGTTTTTTTTTTTTTTATTGCCCTTGTAGGCAGACGAGCATACGGCCCACCTGATGGTGGTGGTTACCGTCGCCCATGGACTTCAGCAATGCCAGGGGCAGAGCCAAGCCGCTGCCTACCGCTTAATACTCTCCACAAGCCTCGTTTGAAGAAGGACATGTCATAGCGCTCGGGAAACACCGTGGAGGGGGAGCTCATTCCATAGCCGGATGGTACGTGGCAAAAAAGACCTCTGGAAACGCACTGTGGATGACCGCAGTGGTTCCAGGTAGTATGGATGAACTCTACTCCGGTGGTTATCACTTAGCGACGTCTATGGGCCTCAGCATATACCACCGGATGAACCATGAGATAGCTCACTATTCTAAGCAATAAAAAGTGACCCGTCAATGGATGGCATGGTGCTTTTAGACACTTCTTTGTTTTTTCCTACCTATTCTTGTAATCTCGATGGCTTATACTAGATTCGCCGGGCGAGTAGGTGAGCTCACGGGGCTCTAACCTGAGGACGTTGCTAACACTAGCCCTAACAAGAGCAGTGCTTCTCAGAATCTACCACCGGATCGGAAACGAGATGAGAAGATCCGGCGAGAAACTTAGTGGGCTTTAGACGCTTCAATCATCGGTCACCGTCCTCGTTGAATTCGTCGATAACGACGAAGAGTTGGCCCATAGACACAATCCACGAGTTTCTCTCCGGAACTTTTCAATGGGTCGTGATTCCGATCCGGTGGTATGTTCAGCGAAGCACTGCTCTTGCTAGGGCTAGTGTTAGCAAATTCACTTAAGTTGAGCCCGTGAGCTCACCTACCCGTCTGAGCGTGGCTGAAATAGCACCTTAAGCTACCAACGAATGGGTAGGTAACACTGTTACGCGCTGGGGTTCGGGATAAATAAAAATGTTCCACCAAAGTACCAGTTAACACTGTATTCAGCACTTAGAACACTCGCTTCAGGTGATTCGTTCGCTGTTTCGCTTCGAGTAGTTCCGATTACTGACTGACTGCGTGCCATCCCTACAACGCTTTTATAGTCGCTACCTCATCCCTAGAATTATCGAGAATATTCCACACATATCTAGTATTGTTTCCGCTATCTAACAATAGATGGCGTTGTGCTTCTCGAGCGTTCTAGGTGTTACTAGATCCTTAGAGATTCGTTCGATTATTCGGCGATAAATGGCGTTACTCTTACCGGCGTAACAATACTAAAAACTATCGATAATCTATAGAATACAATCGAGCTGAAGACTAATGGTGTTTGATACTCAGGTTATACTCATTTCAAATGGCTGAAAGGGCACATAATGGCGGCACACCAACGAAGACCAGAAACTGGCGTCAAAATTGAGAATACCAACGATTTAAACGGATCAGGTTGGTAGTTATTGTTGTATAATAACACTGATATTTTTGATAAACCGTACCTATAATTATTTTTAAATCAACGAACAATGTCTAATAATTTAAGCTGTTTGTTATTTTCATCTATATATAAAAATGAGTATGTAACAAGATTTAGCAACGTCATTTTGGTGGATATCAAGACGTCCGATCCGGTCCGAGTCCGGTTCGGTCTGGAGCGTCCGAATTCGCACACTTGTTAAGAACCGATAATGATACACGAATTTTGTTGTAGCCTCAAATATATGAGTCGTCTATTATCAAAGGTGGCAATCTATGCATTTGGACAAAAAAATGTTATTGATATGTCAATACAGATTGATTTGAATATAATCGTCTCCTTCAAAGAATACGGTTCAAAACCTGCATTAAATAAAGGTTAATACTTAACCTGTTATTTATCTAAGATGTCGTTCCGAAGAGTTTTGTGACTGCCAATGGAATACAAAGTCAATAATTCGTTTTTCTGATTTACCAATAATTGTTCAAAAGTCACATTGCCGGCTTTGATAATAGTCGACTCATATATTATTATAGTAGGAAAGCAAGAATTAAAAAAAACACTATTTTAGTTTTAGAGTTCGACTCGCTTTTGAACCGCTTTTACCGCTATTAGGGAGTGGTCGTGGCCTAAAGGATAAGACGTCCGGTGCATTCGTGTTGAAGCGATGCACCGGTGTTCGAATCCCGCAGGCGGGTACCAATTTTCCTAATGAAATACGTACTCAACAAATGTTCACGATTTACTTCCACGGTGAAGGAATAACATCGTGTAATAAAAATCAAACCCGCAAAATTATAATTTGCGGACCTCTTGTGAGTCCGCGCGGGTGGGTACCACCGCCCTGCCTATTTCTGCCGTGAAGCAGTAATGCGTTTCGGTTTGAAGGGCAGAGCAGCCGTTGTGACTATACTGAGACCTTAGAACTTATATCTCAAGGTGGGCGGCGTATTTACGTTGTAGATGTCTATGGGTTCCCGTAACCACTTAACACCAGGTGGGCTGTGAGATCGTCCACCCATCCAAGCAATAAAAAAAAATCACGATCAACAACTATTGTTGATCGAAGCTTAGCACAGTATAAAAATATAGAAGATTAGATACAATCATCGGATCCGGGCGATGGAATGAGAGTGTAAGAGCCTCCTATTCTGAGACGCGTTTATTAAATCTAAGAGAGGATTGTTGAATAGGCAGAATAGGATTAGTGGTTAGCAGGATAGGATTGATATACCTGAAACAGTACGATCATCGCCAAATGACCAGGCGAGTATGCAACGGTCGAAAGTTAATTGGCTTTTGTGTTGCACATTTATGCAACATTTATTGCCTTTGTCTGCAGACGAGCGTACGGCCCACCTGATGGTGAGTGGTTACCGTCGCCCATGGACTTCAGCAATGCTAGGAGCAGAGCCAAGCCGCTGCCTACTGCTTAATACTCTCCACAAGCCTCGTTTGAAGAAGGACATGTCATAGCGCTCGGGAAACACCGTGGAGGGGAGCTCATTCCAAAGCCGGATGGTACGTGGCAAAAAAGACCTCTGGAAACGCACTGTGGATGACCGCAGTGGCTCCAGGTAGTATGGATGAGCTCTACTCCGGCGGCGGGCGGTGCGATGGTAAAAACGAGACGTTGGTATCATCTCGAGCAATTCCTCAGAGCACTCCCCATGGAACATGCGGTACAAAATACAGAGTGAATCCAAGTCCCTCCGCAGACCCAGAGGCTCCAAGCAATAACATATAATGCTTGCTACGTAATCTTTTCTAAGCTTCATATAATTTATTACAGAAGAAACAGAAAATAAATCGCAAGAAAAAAGCGATTGTGAAACCACAAAAAATCCGGTAAGAAATCAGTTCAAACTGAGTTACATCTTCACTAGAATTAGTCTGTGTATGAAATATTTTCTAAGCAACACCAGTCCTTCAAATTCAAATAAATTCACTCTGTCCACACTAAGCCAGCGGCTCCCAAAGTTCTTTAAATTATCAAATTGTCAGACTCTAGGAAGTGGATCTTCTCTTAACCTAATTTTCATTGCCTCTCCAAAAATTTTACGAGGGTAAAATTTGTACATCATAATGTACAAATCCATGTTTCTAATATAGTATTAAATATATATAAAAATGAATTGCTGTTCGTTAGTCTCGCTAAGACTCGAGAACGGCTGGACCGATTTGGCTAATTTTGGTCTTGAATTATTTGTGGAAGTCCAGAGAAGGTTTAAAAGGTAGATAAATATGAAAATGCTCGGAATTAAATAAAAATAACAATTTCGTTTTCCCTTTGATGTGTCCCCCGTCGGACGGATTCCTTTTGTTTGTTTTAAGTTTATTTTACACAAAAGCTTAGGTCTTTTATTTATCGATTGAGGCACTACGAAGTCTGCCGGGTCAGCTAGTAGCATATAAATAGCGATTGTTATTGAGTTACTTCAATAACAGCACCAAGCCATGCAGCTGAAGACGGAAGTGAAACAGGAGTGTCTGAACAGCAGTGACGATGAGATCTGGATCGTGCAGACCAACGACGCCGAAGCCACCAGCCCGGTCAGGAAGCTGATAGACGCTGTGCAGGTTCAAGTGGCTGTTTCTTGTTGGCAACGCCTTTCTTTATTGCTTAGATGGATGGACGAGCTCACAGCCTGGAGTTAAGTGGTTATTGGAGCCCATAGACATCTACGACCTAAATGCGCCAACCACCTTGAGATATAAGTTCTAAGGTCTTAGTATAGTTACAACGGCTGCCCCACCCGTCAAACCGACAAACTGCTTCACGGCAGAAATAGGCAGGGCGGTGGTACCTACCCGCGCGGACTCACAAGAGATGCTACCACCAGTAATTGCGTAAATTAAAATTTTGCGGGTTTCGATTTTATTACACGATGTAATGTTCCGATGTTCAGCAGTGGACGGCGATAGGCTGAAATGATGATGATGACACGATGTAATTCCTTCAGTGTGGAAGTCAATCGTGAACATTTGTTGAGTACGTATTTCATTAGAAAAATTGGTACCCGCCTGCGGGATTCGAACACCGGTGCATCGCTACATACGAATGCACCGGACGTCTTATCCTTTAGGCCACGACGACTTAGACCTTAGACTTATGTAAGACCCCTTAACCTGATTGATTTTTACCACATAATGGGTTAGATCAGAGGATGCGACAGTGATAATAGTGCAATATGGTTATAATGGTCAGCTACCGTACCCTCGATAATATCAGGATGTTGTCTTCAAAAACCTTTTTTTTATTTATTGCTTAGGTGGATGGACGAGTTCATAGCCCACCTGGTGTTAAATGGTTACTGGAGCCCATAGACATCTACAACGTAAATGCGCCACCCACCTTGAGATATAAGTTCTAAGGTCTCAAGTATAGTTACAACGGCTGCCCCACCCTTCAAACCGAAACGCATTACTGCTTCACGGCAGAAATAGGCAGGGCGGTGGTACCTACCCGCGCGGACTCACAAGAGGTCCTACCACCAGTAATAGGTCCTACCACCAGTAATAAGTAGTAACCTTCACTGCCAATTTCTCCTGATTGCTCTGGCGTTAAAACGAATTTTATTCCCTTGTGGATGTATATTACCCACTTATAGGGTACGAGGAAGATGGTGTAATGCTGTCAAATCTTCCGCGTCATGTCTCATGCTGGGTGTTGGTGTTTTCGGTGTCTTTTCTTCGGCCTCCGGTAATCTGTTGAGCAACTATCCAAGACGAGACCTTGATCTGCAACCTCGTGTTGTGGCCGTCGTGTCGGCACCGCTGATGTCCATGAGCCACATCGCATTCACTGATCTCTATTTGGCGTTCAGGTCGTCGAAAATCGAGACGGCGCCACGAAAAGGAAGCCGAAATGCTACAATTGCAGGTAGTTATCAAATTTTTTAGATATTAGATCTGTCTCGGGAGTGCAATGAACGCAACCCCTTCAAGATGTTTTTGACGTGACAACGTCTTATAATTCGATGGAGCCGGCTGCACGCATAAAAAAACATGACTCATGGGGCGTTACCTCGCTCTGAGGCGTTCCATTTAAGGCTTGAAGTGCAAGCGAGAGCGCGCAATGAGCGACAAAGAGGCACGATCGGCCTCCGCGTTCGACATCTGTCTCTCTCCTACTTGAGTGAGCGATGCATCCGCGTGGACAGCTGCTATACAATAATGCATTTACATGTTTTTGTCAAGTATGAAAGTTCAGTGAAAAGTGAATGTGGTGTCAATTGTCCATACAAAATATCTATCAAATAAATAAAACTAAAATTTTCTTTTGAAAAATGAAACCATTCTGTCAGTATTTTCTTATGACGTTGTCACGTTCAACTATCGTCAGTAAACCGACTTTACAGACAACCGATTTTTGAGGGCTATTCCATGCCTTTCTTCAAATGAGATTTGAAGCTGAAATTGCTAGGGCTAAGCATCAAAAGACCTATCCTACAAGAATCTACTAAGGGGCCATCCATAAATTACGTCACACGAATTTTGAACCCCTCCCCGTCCTTGTCACAGGTTCTCACATTTTTATATACTCCCCCCCCCCTGATGAGACATCACACATTTTTTCAATTTATGCTTGACGCTTGCTTATGCTTTTGGCAGACGAGCATACGGCCCACCTGATGGTCACCGTAGCTCATGGACGTCAGCAATGCCAGGGCCAAGCCAAGCCGCTGCCTACCATAAATGCTAAATTATTAATAACTATAGTTCAAGTTCGTAGATTTTTAAAGTTGTTTTATTCACATCTCAACTTCGCGTCTTAATATTTATGTGACGTCACAAAACTATTGACCCCAATGCCCCTAGTCACACTATGTCACATTTCGGTGATACCCCCCCCCCGCTCCCCATCAACGTGTGACGTAATTTATGGATGGCCCCTAAGCTAATCATTTGTATTTGTCGTTTTAATAATTTTATTAATTACGCGACCCCGCAATGCAACGTGAAGTTTCAAGTTAGATTGTGTTACATTGCGTGCTATATTAAAAATAATAATAATCGAACGTTATTATTTTTGTGATATAGTTTTAGGAAGCACATCCAAGGTGATACTAATTTTAAAGGTTCCGTTCTAAGGCAGGACGTTTTAATTCATTGTCTTTCTACGTCCCTCTTGAACTGGGGCTTGTAGAAATTCTGAAGAGTCTTATTTGGCAGGTGTTGGTCTGTGCCCTCGGCATTGCTGATCTCCATAACTATACAATATTGCTATTAGTTGTCTTAATACGCGGCTCAGGATAAAAAAAGAAACAGTTTGGATTTGTAATACTACTTACTGATGGTAGGACGTCTTGTGAGACCGCACGGGTAGGTACCACCGCCCTGCCTATTTCTGCCGTGAAGCAATAATGCGTTTCGGTTTGAACAGTGGGGCAGCCGTTGTAATGTAAAAACTGAGACCTTAGAACTCATAACTCAAGGTAGATGGCGGCATTTACTCCGGTAACCACTTAACATCAGGTCGGCCGTGAGGTCGTCTACACAACTAAGCAATAAAAAATAAAATAAGAAAGGGTGTTTTTTTTTAAGTCTAAATACTATGTCCGCTATGAGGCCTAAAAGCTTGCTGCAGAAGGTTTTTCTACTCTGATACCAGTGTCGATCGCAATAGAGTACAATTTCGTTCGCAGCCAACTGTTTCCTACCATAGCAGCGCTGGCCTCGCACTCGTGTCGCCGACGCATGCGCAAAAGGAAGACGAACTGTGACCAGATGTCGGCTCATAAGCAGATGCCAGCGGTGAGTATTGGCTACTTTTTTTTTATTTTTTTTTATTGCCCTTATAGGCAGACGAGCATACGGCCCACCTGATGGTGAGTGGTTACTGTCGCCTATAGACTTCAGCAATGCCAGGGGCAGAGCCAAGCCGCTGCCTACCGCTTAATACTCTCCACAAGCCTCGTTTGAAGAAGGAAATGTCATAGCGCTCGGGAAACACCGTGGAGGGGAGCTCATTCCATAGCCGGATGGTACGTGGCAAAAAAGATCTCTGGAAACGCACTGTGGATGACCGCAGTGGCTCCAGGTAGTATGGATGAACTCTACTCCGGTGGCGGGCGATGCGATGGTAAAAACGAGATGCCGGTATCATCTCGAACAATTCCTCAGAGCACTCCCCATGGAACATACGGTACAGAATACAGAGGGAACCGAAGTCCCTCCGCAGACCCAGAGGCTCCAAACGATCCAGCCTTCGAACGAACGAACCTTCAGCTCGAACACTAGGAGCAGGCTGAGGAACCCCGGTAACCGTACTTGTCGAACTCGGCAAAGAGGTCGACGTGCAACCTAACCCATGCATCAGCTATGAACTGGTGGTAGGACCTCTTGTGAGTCTGTGTGGATGGGTACCACCACTCTGCCTATTTCTACCGGGAAGCAGTAATGCGTTTCGGTTTGAAGGGTGGGGCAGCCGTTGTAACTATACTTGAGACCTTAGAACTTATATCTTAAGGTGGGTGGCGCATTTACGTTGTAGGTGTCTATGGCCTCCAGTAACCACTTAACACCAGGTGGTCTGTGAGGTCGTCCACCCATCTAAGCAAAAAAAAATAGTAAAAATATTTTAACACAAGAAACAAGCTCACTGGATATCTTCTGAATTCGAACCAGAGATAGCATTTCGATATTCAAGGATACATTTTAAAGAACTTAAATTCATGTTTTTTAGCCCTTTGACTGCCATGTGGGTCTGTGTGGCCCTAAGTGGCGCACTGAAGTAATTATGTCGATTTCTCCTACACCTATGCCCTCCCTACGTCATATTCCTCATTGCTGAGGGTCGTGACCACCCTTTTGTATCACCTTCGCACGCACGATCTTTCTCCATCCATTCTTGTCTGTGGCGGTGTGAAGAGCGTTGTGAAACGTGGAATCAAGAACGGTTCGGATCTGGTCGGACCAACGTATTGGGCTGCGCCCCCGAGGTCTCTTCCCATCTACCTTACCGGTCACGATAAGCCTCTCGAGATTGCTACCATCCTTCCGTGCAATGTGACCGAAGTATTCAAGGACTCTGCGAAGACACTCGGATGACAGCCGCGAGGAGATTTTGAGTTCTTGCTAAATTGATACATTGGTCCGAAATGCTGTCCACGGAATACGCAGCATCTTTCTCCAGCACCACATCTCAAAGCCGTCAATGCGTCTGCGGTCTTCAGCTTTCAGTGACCAGGTTTATACCTATGTACATGGCAGTCAAAAGGTTAAAAACCTCTTCAAAACCAGACTCCATTAAAATTGCAACCGTAAAACTGTTTTTAATAAACCGAGTTCTCTGTTGCGGTTTCCAGAAGTTTCGTAAGAAGAAATCCAAACAAGCCGACTCGAGTCAGATATTGACTTGTCATAACTGTAACGAGACGTTTACGTCGAAAGTTCGCCTTAAGTTTCACATGTAAGTGTTTTAGCGGGAGCTATGAGTGGATACTTTTGAGCGGTCTTTTTTGGGTAATTCCCCACTGCTGTACAGTCGTGTGTAGCCCGGAACCATCACGAGGGCCACATATAAGTTTGTTTCTTTTATTTTCAGCCCACCTGGTGTTATGTGGTTACTGGAGCTCATAGACATCTACAACGTAAATGCCGTCACCCACCTTGAGATATAAGTTCTAAGGTCTCAGTATAGTTGCAACAGCTGCCCCATCCTTCAAACCGAATCGCATTACTGCTTCAGGGCAGAAATAGGCAGGGTGGTGGTACCTACCCGTGCAGACTCACAAGACGTCCTACCACCAGTAAAATTAAGCCTAGGGAATGCTTATTTGGCGTGGAGCTCCTCATAAAAATTCAGCTTCCTAATGTTTTTGGTAGTGAAAACTGAATGGTCGCAGAAGCGGCAATGTAAGTTGATTCGATTTGCACCGTCATCTCTATTGTAGAACGAAACGTATGCAACATTTATCCACTGTGTTTTAAATCGAATCTCTCAGGCAGTTCCACGAAGCGACGTCTCTAATGCAAGACGGTAGGTACAAGTGTGGCGACTGCGCCGATGTGTCATTCGCCAACGAGACGGAACTATTCGATCACGTTCACTTCCAGCACGATAAGCAGAAGAGATGGGAGTGTCCAGTCTCTGACTGCGGAAAGACTTTCCATTTGAGGTACCAATTTTTTTCACTACCTACACTGACAGCCTTGAGAGGCTATTTCAGCGTAACCTTAACTAGTAGGTGAGCTCACGGGGCTCAAACCGGAGTGTTGCTAACACTGGCCCTAGCAAGAGCAGTGCTTCGCAGAATCTACCACCGGATCGGAAACGCGACCCACTGAGAAGATCCGGCCAGAAACTCAGTTGGCTGTGTCTATGGGCTAATTCGCTCGTCGAGCCCTTCGTCGCAAGCGACTGGTTCGACGAGGACGGTGACCGGTTCTTGTGGTACCTAAAAGCACCGTTACTGGATCGGGAGGATCCGTAATGACGTGTTTTGGGTGACGTCGACTGTTTACCATTCGGTCTACAGGATTGGGTGAAGGTACCATATATGACTGGAAACATTACGACATTAGGTTGTAACCTTTTGTTTTAGTTTTATGTGTTTGTTGACGCAAGGATCATTGGAAGAATCGATAATGAAGAGGAAAGCCAAATCATGGCCAGTCTGGTGTTAAGCGGTTGATAGCGACGCCCATGGACATCTCCAATTTGTGATACCGATTTCTCATTTCTAATTTCTTGGGGCGATATGAAAGAAGCTTTATGATTCAACTGGTGAATCTGGTAACCACTGGCAACCAATGATTATGACTTGAACTTTTATTTTAGTTGTATGTGTTTGTTGATGCAAGGTTAAATTGGAGAATCCATAGTGGGGAGGAAAACTAAATCAGTCTGGTGTTAAGCGGTGGATACCGACGCACACGGACATCGCCAATCTGAATCGAATTCCTCGAGGAAATATGAAAGAAACTTTATCATTAAACTGGTCTTTACAAATGATTATGACCAGTAAGGATCATCAACAATAGAGTTGATCCCTTCCAAATATATGGACCATTAGAATTTATGATGCGACTCACACAAACACGCATTATCGAGCACTGACCAAATGCTAGTACGGTCGTTGTCTGGTATAGGGCTGTTATGGCACTTGATGGCGTATGGCCACTGGATATTAGCAATGCAAAGGGGCCATAGGACTCTCCACAAACCCTGTTTAAAGGACACGTTATAGCGCTCAGAAAACATGGTCTTCCGATGTCTGGGTTTTCATTAAAGGGTTCTTATATCCTTCTCAATAGCCGCAAATCAATTCGCTACGATTCTATGATCTGTTTCGTTCGACAAATACCTTTGAACTTGAAACGTGATTGGTCCTCGATTCTGACTCTTATATAAAGTATAAATAGGGTATTTCGAACAGGGCGACACTTACAAAGCATAGCCGCACACACACAGACACGCGACGTTACGTGTGCGGCACGTGCGGAAAGAAGTTTCTAGATAAACAGACCCTGGACGAGCACGGAGTGACGCATCTGCAGGTAGGATTCGTATGTACAAGTTCAAGTTGTACCGCAAGCATCTCTTGTAAAGTCTGCGCTAAGGGCTTTCGCGATATTGTATTAGATAAGATTTTCGAAACAATTACTTTTTTTATATTGTATATATGGGTAGACTTGCTCACAGCTTACCTGGTGTTAAGTGCTTACCGGAGGTCATAGACACCTACAACTAAAATGCCACCACCCACCTTGAGATATGAGTTCTAAGGTCTCAGTTTTGTTACAACGGCTGCCCCGCCCTTCAAATCGAAACGCATTATGTTATATTTTATGGTGCTTTCGTATAGACGTTGTGTAAAACTATGCAGATGTCGATTCAATATCTCAAGGCTTCCTCTGGTGACGATGTTTACTGGGCTGTGGGCTTTTTTATTCATAAATACAATAAAAAATGTGAAAATAATTGGTTAACAATTGATCCTAACACAATAAAAGTAAAAATCCATATTCAAAAATTACTTTTGCTCTGCACGCAATGAAACACAATCCAATTTTGCTTAACGAGCAACGGGGTCAATGACCACGTGAAAACGCTACGCATATCCGGTAACTACCTTCACCTTCGATTGCGTGTTTAGTTAAAAATGAAATTATTAATAAATTTGCATTAACATTAGGATGTGGCAACGGTTCAGTGCCATTTCGGTTTGAGTACTCATTATTTTTGCATCCCGCCCAGTACACTTAATAAGTAGTGTAATTTTTAAACAGATAAAGCCGTTCCAATGTCACATATGCTTGAAGCATCTGACTAGGAGGTCCCGTCTCCGGATGCACATCAGGGCCCACGAAGCAGAGCTTCGCCCGAGGACCTTGCTGGTCTGCAGGATCTGTTTCAGAGCATTTAGGGACAACGAACAGACGGAGGTTGTGACTGTTGTTTTACTTATTTATCTTGAATTTTGATTGTTTTTGTTTTGAATTCCTTGGTTGCCTTACGATATCCGTAATTGAGAAAAATTCCCCACCGCGAGAATTATCTCTTCCTAGACCGCTTTTGCCACTCTATTCATGCATCCAAATGTAATATGAACACGTGCAGAATTGTTCGGAAGTTTATGCAGGACGACAATTCACAGGGTGAACGCCACTTGGCCTAGGCCTGTGGTTCGTTCCATTAATCACCAGAATTTCGGGAAAAATAATCGTTTTCATATCGTATCGTGAAAGGCTATTTCTAAAGGCTAGGTTAGAGTCATTTAGAGTTTAATATTTGGATAAAATATCCTAACAATAAAACTTCTTCAGCTGTTTGAATGGAATAAACTTAATTGAAGTTCAATAAAACAAAACATCGTTGCTGTTGATGCTAATACCAAATAAAAGGCACCTTTAATTACAAATATGAATAACGCGAATTAAGCGAAATTTCGCTTAAACCTAATAGCCTTTTACCGCTCGATTTTATTATGATGGAAATAATAGATGCGAGATCGAATCGTAAAAGTAGTTTTAATTATGTCTCTGTCTCGCAAAAATCGGTTAAGACGGTAGTTGTTTATCCAAAAACAATTAAAAATACACAATACTTATTTTAAAAACCTTTCAAAATACAGGAGCATTTGAATTCGTATCCGGATTGCTTTGAATCACACGTTAGAGAGACGAATGAGGCTCATATCCCAGTATTGTCGCCAATTAGTGAGATTGTCAGCGGTGACTCAAAGGCAACAGGTACTTATGTGGCTGAATTTTCTAATACACTGATAGCTTTAAGTCATACTAAGTGTATCTAGAATTTTTGGATATTTGTTTTTTGTTTGGTTGCCACACAAAAGTGGATGGTGAAACTTTTACTTAGTAATGGGGCTGCGAGCCTTGATTAGGTGCCCTTTTGTGTACTTAGGACCTCTAACCTTTGGTTACCAGAAATACACGTGCTAGATTAATTACAGCCAAACCCTGAATGCCAATTGAACACGACTGGGAATCCCCGAAATCAGTGGTGCATTTGTCTATGACCAACAATTAACATCGGTACCATCCGGCTTTGGAATGAGCTCCCCTCCACAGTGTTTCCCGAGCGCTATGACATGTCCCTCTTCAAACGAGGCTTGTGGAGAGTACGTAACGGTAGACAGCGGCTTGGCTCTACCCCTGGCATTGCTGACATCCATGAGCGTCGGCAACCAATCCACCAATATCCGTATCAATAAATGGGTCCAGACTTGTTTTAGTTACATTGTTATTGCCTGTTTTTTTTTAATTAACCAAGCTTTTAAAACATTGGATATTTGTCTCCATGGTCAAAATTTATTTAGTTTAATTAACACGCGTAATGATTCCTATAACACTATTATCCGTTGCGTCTAGGCCAATCCGCGTTCTCCCGTCCGATACCTAGACAAGTCGACGATGACGTATCGGAGCCGTTACTGTCTGGTTTGACGGAAAAGTCGCGATGCGTGATCCGCGTCGTCGAAGTTGAGAAGGCATTCAAATGTGAATTTTGCGAGGAGTTAGTTTTGTTTTCATTTTTTACGTTTGTACGTAAATTTAGGTAATTATTGTATAAAAATTTGCGTAATTACTGGTGGTAGGTACCTCTTATGAGTCCGCACGGGTAGGTACCATCACCCTGCCTATTTCTGCCGTGAAGCAGTAATGTGTTTCGGTTTGAAGGGTGGGGCAGCTGTTGTAACTATACTTGAGACCTTAGAACTTATATCTCAAGGTGGGTGGCGCATTTACGTTGTAGATGTCTATGGGCTCCAGTAACCATTTGGCATCAGGTGGGCTGTGAGCTCGTCCACACACATAAGCAATAAAAAATAAAAAAAGTAATGGTAAGTAACTACCATTAAGTACCATTAAATAATGCGACTCAGTGACGCACAATGCCGAATTATGCTGAAGCATATTTGAGCATTGTGCCGCATAATGCGCTCTTGTGCTGTAATTGGAAAAAGGCCGTTGTAACTATACTTGAGACCTTAGAACTTATATCTCAAGGTGGGTGGCGCATTTACGTTGTATATATCTATGGGCTTCAGCAACCACGTCACACCAGATGGGCTGTGAGCTCGTCCACCCATCTGAGTAATAAAAAAAATATGGTAAATGATGGTCTTTATTGATAGACGGGCTGATGCCGATCTTTATGCTAATCGCTGAACTGGAATGCAACGGGAAAGACCGGTTCCAATCTGTACAATTTAACTGGTCGAGAAGGAAATTGGGAGGGTTACTTGAGTGTCCAGATAAAAGTATCCACTGGCCTAGTGTTGGGTGGTGTTCGAAGCGCGCTTTTTTTAGTCGTACACTACTGGCTGATTGGTGGTAATCAATCAGATTGCGGTTTTTGTGAGACACACAAAAGGAAGGAAACATCGTAATGTGAATTTCGTAGGACGTTTCATAAGGAACTTTAAAGTTATATAAAACAGAAATACAAACTCTTCAAACAGGAGCACATAAGATACATCATTGAAGCTGTTCCTGTGTGCTCACAACGATCCTTCCCAGCAGTAAATGCCGGCTTCCGACAGCATAATCCTCAGAGAACAGGATTTTGTCCCAATATCCGGTGATAAATGGCTTAGTAGCCTTGTACCACACTCTAGGAAAGAGATAAAGAGGACCTTTGCAATTGATCCTTCACCGTTTTCCAGTGTATTTTATCTGGAAGAAGGCTTGAACACACACAGAGCTATCCACAAGGGTGTTAAAAATCCATTCGTGTGTCACATTTGCAAAGTGAGTTTCGCGACGTATTCAAGGTGAGTTGATTTAGATAAACATCTGACTTTTTAGCATTGAAAAACATTTGGTAACGGATGCTGTTTTGTTTGTTTGTTGGCAATCCTTATTGACTTTACACCATAGCTTGTGTGAGGTTAAATGAATTTGAGACCTTTGAGATACTAGGCTAAAGCCTCAAAAGCCTTCTAGTCGTGTTAAAGGCGAATTAGATTTAGACTAAACCGGGAACGCTGTATTAAATGTAATAATGTATGTAATCGTTTTTAAAAATACTAATTGTGGCCCGATGATTGAAATTCGACCAAATCAACTGCATAATTTAGATTTGTTTTTATTAAAAACAGAATTGCAAGGAAAAGATACTAAACCGGTTTAGTATTTGTCATTTGGTATTTTATGTATAGATGATTGACGAGACTTACAGTGGTAGGACGTCTTGTGAGTAGGTAAGTAGTAGGAGGTAGGTGCCACCGTCCTGCCTATTTCTGTCGGGAAGCAGTAATGATTTTCGGTTTGATGGGGCAGCCGTTGTAACTTACTGAGAACTTAGAAATCATATCTCAAGGTGGGTGGCGGCATTTACGTTGTAGAGGCTATGGGCTCCAGTAACCCCTTAAAACCAGGTGGCCTGTGAGCTCGTCCATCTATCTAAGCAATAAAAATAATTTAATAGATGCACCACCCACAAAACAACGCACGGATTCTACAAGCGCTCTTTGACTGAGGCGAAGAAGCAGGGTGCAGGGGTTGAGGCGACAGCCAACGGAGTCTTAGGCTACGGAGACTTTCCGGTTGTGAAACATTTTCTTTGCGAAGTTAGTGCATTAATTAATTCAAGCCCAAGCCAAAACGATATACGCTATAGCAAATGCTAAGTCACTTTTTGATGATAATCGCAGCGCCCGGTTTTCCCATTGAATTTCGCTCCTAACTTTGTCTCGACATTTGTATTTGTATGGCCTAATTGCTCCGAAATCCTCTTGCTCAAGTAATGATCGTATGATGCATTTTACGGCTATATTTTAGTCGTAATTGATAGTATGGGGTGTTTCGTAAGATTTTTTTTGTATTAACTACATACGGATATATCATCGAATCTTTACTTTAATAAGGGCATTAGTGACATTAACTCTTGCATGATCGCTTATAGTTTTATTGGCTTCCTAGGTAAGTAGTCATCATTGCTCATGGACATTAGAGTCTAGTATAGAGCTTAAGAAAGATCGTGGAGGAGAATTCATTGCAAGCCTATTTCTGGAAGCGTAGCAGTGATGAGTTCGGTTCTGTGGACGTGATGTGATGATGAAAAGAAATGACGTGATCATCTCGTTAATTCCTTCAGATAATTTATAGTTGGAAGCTTTAGATTCGCAAATCATGTAGAAGTTAGTAACAGGATTAAGTCGGATCAGACAGGATCGCCACACATAAATGGCGGTGTGGTCCCGGATAATAATAGCGGGGGAATCTGTTCGTCTGAACTATAGGTTCCACCAGTAAAGCAAGCACTGTGTTAACGCTTAGCATAGAACATTTGAGTTGTACGTGAGCACGTCAAAGATTAAATTACTCTATGTTTTATTTTATCTATGTAAAAAAGTGTTACTCTATGAAACAAGATGTCGTCCGGTGTACGCGCCACTAATTATACCTTAATGTAAAACCTTACAAGAAATTATACCAATACATTGAAACGAATTCATCTTTAATCAAAATTTCCATTTTCAAATTCCAATTTAATCAAATTTTGCCACGTACCATTCGGCTATGGAATGAGCTCCACTCCACGGTGTTTCACATGTCCTTCTTTAGACGAGGCTTGTGGAGAGTATTAAGCGGTAGGCAGCGGCTTGGCTCTGCCCCTGGCATTGCTGAAGTCCATGGGCGACGGTAACCACTCATCATCATGTGGGCCGTATGCTCGTCTGCCTACAAGGGTAAAAAAAAACCAACGGCGAGCACCGATCGCGGTACCTACCCTATTCTTCATACTGTCTTTTCAAGGATTGCGGTCGGTCCTACCTACATTGGACTTACTTACAAGTCCACAGACGCATGAAGCACGTCAACGATGGCTCCCACACTTGCAACCAGTGCGGTCTGACCTTTCCTAACAGGTTTGCAAGTAATTAATCATAGAAGGCACAACGTAGTCGTTAAAGACTTTTTTAGACGTAATTATATCGTATAAGACTTACCTCTCGACCTAAAGATCACACCCCGTTTTTCATGGCATCATTGGATTCGCTTGGTCTCAAGTGAGAATCATCAGCCCTAGTCTCCTCATCAGTCCTCATCTAGTCAGAAGCTTATGTCTCAGTGATATGCAGTTTTATCACTTTTTAACTTTTATTAGAATTGGTGAGTACAACAGTAACATAGGTCGTTGCCTACTTTGATATAGATAATTGTTTGCAGTACTATAGATAACATATTAATTAATACCTATTCATTCAGAAAGTTTATTCTGAAATTAATTTAAAATCTAGAATTTTCGTGCTATATACAATGTGTTCTTATAACGATTAAATATATGATTTCTAAAACTTAAATAGAAATACTGTAGGAACAACATTAATGATATATGTGGGTATATTTTTAGTGAGTAGATTTAAAAAGTCTAACGTTCTAGACTATTCTGTCATTCAATATCACTCGAGACCGCTGGGTCATTGACCTCACACATCAGTTGACTTCACATTGCGTGCAGGAGCGGATACCTAATTTGTAATATTTTTTTCGTCGCTATTAAGAATTGGCGATACCATCGTCTCCCTAAAATTTTAGTGCACTAGATTCTTGAAAACGCTGATGGCCCACCTGGCGTTAAGTGATTAATGGGGCCCATTGACGTTACAACGTCGACGTTTGATTTTCCCACTCTTTGAAAGGAAAGCATTAGCTTTAGTTGGGCTTGTCAATTCTGCCGCCAAGCTATCATGGATTCCAGATTCATGGTAGTTATTTGATCTGTACCAATTTAAACTCAATTCTTGTCTTGAAGCGGCGATAATATTCACCTCCACATTTCTTAGTACCAAGGCTAACTTACTAGCAGTTGAAGTTTGGGGGGTTAATTGCTCCAATATATTGTAAAATCAAACTCGTCTTCAGCTGGAGCGTCATATACCATCGGAAGAAGGTTCACGACAAGATTGAAACTGGAATAGAGAAACAGGGACACAAGCAGATTTATCGGTGCGTACTTTGATCATGGATCTGTGGGTAGTTGAACAGCGTCCTATCTGTTCTCATGGGTATCTAACGAAGGGGAATAAAGAAGTCATCGGACAATGGATAGCAACGTGCTCTTAGCATTTTAGCACCATATTGTGATCGTATGGTCGACTGGTGGCTGGTAATTTTGGGTTACGTTACTACCATGAAGCAGTCGCACGTTCCGGCTGGGGGATGGGACAACTGAGACTCCAACCTCATAACCGAACGTGGGTGATGTCATTCACTAAGTTTTTTGGACAATGATTAATACAAGATCTTCAAAAATTCAAAGAAAAACCAAAATTAAAATCGGACCACAACATGCACTCTTGGACCACAACGAACGAAATAGAAACCAGCCGAAGTAGATTCGATATTAAGATTGCTTCCTCACCAGGATTCAATGCCGGGATTGCGACGTGATCTTGTCAAACAAAACCGCACTTTACAAGCATAGGAAGAAAGAACATTGTTCTTTAAGTGACGATGGAGACGGCGAAGGTAGGAAGCTGTTCTTTCTGGGTCACAGACTATTGTTTAATGGGTTCTTGCCACGGTTTTGATATTTGCTAGTAGCCTTATTTTCTACTTTTTTATTGCTTAGATGGGTGGACGAGCTCACAGCCCACCTGGTGTTAAGTGGTTACTGGAGCCCATAGACATCTACGACGTAAATGCGCCACCTACCTTGAGATAAAAGTTCTAAGGTCTCAGTATAGTTACGACGGCTGCCCCACCCTTCAAACCGAAACGCATTACTGCTTCACGGCTGAAATAGGCAGGGAGGTGGTACCTACCCGTGTGGACTCACAAGAGGTCCTACCACCAGTAAAGTTTTTTGATCGAAGCCTTAAAGTCGTGGCCTATTGGGTAAGAGTCCAGGGTACACGTGTCAAGCAATGCGACTATGTCTATGTTCGCTAGGTACATATTGTTGTAAACACATTGTGTGTGCTCAACGCGTGCTAACGAATGACTTCCATGGCGAAAGAATGACATTGTGTATTAAAAATGAAACCCACAAAATTTATACGTAATTTCTGGTTATATGAAGTCCTGTATGCTCGCACGGATTGGTATCACCTTTTTTTTTATTGCTTAGTTGGGTGGACGAGCTCATAGCCCACCTGGTGTTAAGTGGGTACTGGAGCCCATAGACATCTACAACGTAAATGCGCCACTCACCTTGAGATTTAAGTTCTAAGGTCTCAGTTCAGTTTAGTTACAACGGCTGCTCAACCCTTCAAACCGAAACGCATTACTGCTTTACGGCAGAAAAAGGCAGGGTGGTGGTACCTACCCGCGCGAACTCACAAGAGGTCCTACCACCAGTAAAACCTTGCCGTTAGTTTCTGTCCAACAGTCAAGCCACCAATGTACTATAAAACTGAGATTTGGTCTTCGTGTCTCAAGGTTCATGACGGCATTTCTGTTGTTGATGTCCATGGACTCTGCTATTGATTAGCTTTAGGCAAGGTGGGCGGAACATGGAAAGTTTGGTTGAACATCTAAACGACACCGAGGGAGCGCGCATTTTGTTAGCCAGCTGACTTCGCTTTCCATTGCGGGCTAATAATATTCTTAATTCATTGTCATTGTAACCTAAGGATGGCAGCTTAACGCGATTTCAGCATTGCTTTTTTATATAGCATTGTATTTTAGTAATTTTAATAACAATTTAATGAACAATGTCGTTATATTGTTGTTTGATTGTTGTCGATAGTAGTTGAGTAGGGTAGTCTAGGGTAGTTGGTCTAACTTACGAATAAAGTTTGTTTTCAGATGACGTCACTATGCAGTTTGAACACACTGTCACCAGGTAAGCTTTTATTATTAGAGTAAAATTAAGCATATAGCAAAAAAGCATGCTGTACGTATTTTTTAAGTATGGCAATTAGCTCCCTGCGACGCCATAGTTGCTTCTGCTATTCCTTTTTAAGAATGATTTTCAGCGAAATGACCTTAAGTTGATTTATTTGAGACTGTAACCGTTTGGGATGGAGTCAAATAAAACAAGATCTCATCTGGAAAGGTACAAAGGCTCAGTAAATGATCGTTGTCTACCGAAAGTTCAGTGGACTTTTTGAGGAGAACACGAGAAGCCATATCCGGCGGTTCTGTTTTATTTCTAAATTTTCTAATTGCCTGCGTTACTAAAAGTTGGAACCTAAAGGAACATTTGATTAACAAAAAAAAAAAAACAATTCACCCAACTACGCTGCTCGCCTTTCCGCTAAAAAGTATAATACTGTTCGTTTTCGTAAACTGCTATTTTTGTTATTAAAACGTTCAACGTTAAAACCGCGCGCCATAAAAGTGTCCTAGATGATGACCGAGCTTTGGTCGTTTTTTTTTATAACGCCATCCTCTTTTGTCTTTAAAGCGGTTAGTTGCCCTCAATTAAGAAATATAGTATTATTATTCGCCAATAGATGTCGGGAAGAGTTTGAAAACACGAATAAAACAACATTTTCTGAAAATAAATCGTAGTAGTTAGATCGATTTATCGACCCCGAAATCCCCTGTATACTAAATTTTATAAAAATCGTTGGAGCCGTTTCCGAGATTCAGATTATATTTATATATATATACAAGAATTGCTCGTTTAAGGGTATAAGATAACCAAAAAAGCAAAATAGCATCATCCGATTATCGCATGCTTAATTTTAAAAGCTATTTGTTGAACAAACCACAACTCTGCTGACTTGTTATAGCAAAACGGATATTTTGTTCTATCACTAACATAAATTTGAACAGGGCCCAGTCGCAGCAAGATTTAAGGATTTGGTCGTGCACCGCGTGCCCCAAGCGTTACAAAGTTAAATCTGAACTGAAAGCTCATTTGAGGACGAAACATCCGTCCTACATAGCTGTTATCGAGGTAAAGCCCTATACTGCTATATAAAACGTTGTCCTCGCACTGTAGGGCTGCTGCTAACGTTACGTAGATTTTTTCCGTAATAAGCCTTAAAAAATTCGTTACAAAATAAGACCAGACGGGAAATATATTTCATGTATATGATATCGGGTTACTGCAAGCCTGCAGGGTTAAGTACAACCGTCCTACCTATCTCTGTCGCGATACAGCCCTATACATATATAAACATACACGGTCTTGCGATCTAATTTGAATTGGAGAACAATTCGATCATATCTAATGGGCATTTACATAGTATGTCACAAGAATGCAATACAAAAAGATTTAACGCCGTTATAGTTGGCAGCCCTGCTTCTATTATTGTTAAGATCAAAAAAATATAATATCTACAGTACCAAGCAATAAATCTTGCACATCGACATTTATAAAGAGCTTCGTAAAGCCTTAGGCTCTGTCGCAACAAAAAAGACAACTAAGTTTCTCGCCGGATTTTCTCAGTGAGTCGCGATTCCGATCCGGTGGTAGATTCTGTGAAGCACTGCTCTTGCTAGGACTAGTGTTAGCAATGTCGTCATTCGGTTACGCTGACATAGCCATCTAACGATACCAGGTTAGGTAGAAAAACAGCACCAAAAATCTAAAACTAATAGTCCGGCATCTATTAGAACCGAACACTTCCGAATTTGGCAAACGCCACATATATACTTTGCGACAGAGATAACGCTCTACGAATGCGACATTAGCCGATTGTCTCTTTCCAAAGTCCGATGTGCGACATTTATTGCCGGGTACTGTACACGTGACAACAGGATGGATATTTTGTAAGATAAACGGCTTAGTACGATTCCGACGACAGGTGGCCGGTCTACAGCACAGTCCAGAGGAGGTGTTGAAGCTCGTCGCATCAAACGATATACCAACGAATAGGATAGTTGAGATTACTAAGCTATCGTTTCCGAAGGTAGCGTGTTGTGATAACTTGTCCGACGTAAAAATCACGACGAGATGTCAGCAGTAAGGCAGCAGCTTGGCCTTGCCCCTGGCATTGCTGAAGTCCATGGGCAACGGTAACTACTCACCATAAGGTGGGCCATGTTGTGTGCCTACAAAGGTAATCAACAAAAACTTTAAAAAAGTACCCACTTTTAGCGTAATTTTTTTTGCTTGTACACTATAACGTTTAATTAATGCTCAAAGAGCAAGTCGAACTAACAATTGTAACTTTTTTTATCCTTGCAAGGACATCGGGCTTGAGTAACAATATTTTTTTGTCCTTGTATTGGCGTATTAGTCTTTGATAGGTCTTCCAATTTTCAATTCAATCGGATCTCTGGTGGGAATTAAGAAATATTCAATTACGTAGATGGGGTGAAGCCAATAGCACACACACTCAAATGAGACAAGTGATTGATGAAGTGTCAGTCTTGCCGCTGAAATAGCCAGTGGGAAAGGACGTTTATAACAATGACCACAAGAAGCATTTTGCATTGCCAGCCTAGAACATGAAATGCCACACTAAATCCTGTCAATAATCTTTGAAAGGCTCAAACACTACAAATCCCAATTTCCGATCTTCGGGCATAATACTGTGATCCGCGCGGGTAGATAACATTATCCTACCTACTTATGACGTAATTTTGGGACTGATTTATTGTTTAGACTGAATGGTATAGTAATCGCTGTGGAACTGGAAATTTTATACCTTAGAATGAGCTGAATGAGTTTTTAACTCCTCGATCGCTAGCCTAGCGGTAAACGAACGGAAGTTGTCCAACTACAGTGCGTTTCCAGAGATCTTTTTTGCCACGTACCATCCGGCTTTGGAATGGGCTCCCCTCCACGGTGTTTCCCGAGCGCTATGTCATGTCCTTCTTCAAGCTAGGCTTGCGGAGAGTACCCAGCGGTAGGCAACGTCTTGGCTCAGCCCCGGGCATTGTTGACGTTTATGAGCAACGGTAACAACTCACCAACAGATGGGCCGTATGCTCGTCTGCGTATACGGCAATAAATAAATACAAATTTGAGTTAACTTTCACGCGATCGAGAAGTTAACGAAATCGCACTAAGCACACTGGTAATCTTCATCTGATAATCTTAAGATAAGGTAGACTGTTAGCTCGTTGATTCGATCACATCAAAGCAATAGTTTCGTTTGGGCAATTTCAGGGCGTGACTACTATAGTACCCAATACGTTACGGTCTTTGGCCTTATTGAACAGTGTACCTAAAGAAACGGTCACCATTTCACCGTCGGATAGCAATAACGGTAAGTGTAGTTTGTAAAGTCAGTCGTTTTCCTATCGACAGCCTAAGCTAAGTGATCATAATTAAAAGTTATTAATACTAACGGTCCAGGCCTGAAATTTGGGTTATAGTTTTACAAGCGCAAAGTAGTAAGTATCTACAGTCGGCATCATTGCGCCATTTTGAGAAGGCGGCACGACATGAGAACCCTCTTGTCGTGGCCGCTGGGAATTACATACCCGATCCTGTAGACCGAATGGTAAATAGTCGACGTCGCCCAAAACACGTCATTACGGATCCTCCCGATCCAGTAACGGTGCTTTTAGATACCACAAGCACCGGTCACCGTCCTCGTCGAACCCGTCGCTTGCGACGAAGGGCTCGACGAGCGAATTAACCCACAGACACATCCCACTGAGTTTCTCGCCGGATCTTCTCAGTGGGTCGCGTTTCCGATCCGGTGGTAGATTCTGCGAAGCACTGCTCTTGCTAGGGCCAGTGTTAGCAACACTCCGGTTTGAACCCCGTGAGATCACCTACATGTTAGGGCGAAGCTGACATAGCCTCTCAAGGCATAGGAAGGAAAATAAGAAGTAAGCAACGTGGTGGATACCTGTAAAAAAATAAGATTTCATAATGACGAATAATAATTGAGTTTTGTGAAATTTCCCCAAAAATGGGGAGATATTAAAAGTTCGCATCACTCAGTCGAGCTTCTTACAGCACTTTGAGGACGTTTACGTTTGTTTCCATTTGCCACTTTTAAAATACGAAGTTCAGTACAAATAAACAAGTTTTATCAAACAACCACGGGTGCTGCTAAGCCTTTTAATATGAAATTAGGACCGTTTTAGCTTGTCTAATAAAGGAGGGAAGGCAATTTTTTTGTGTTTGATTTTTCAGATGAAGAATTAAAAAATGTATTTATCAATAACAAAGCTCCATCTATTTTGAGGAACATACGCAGACCCACGATCTTACAGCGCACTGACATATTGTGTAACTCGCAAGAATATACGAACTTAAATAATGAGGTTGGAAAGAATTTATAGACGTATTATTTTCTGGTCACACTGGTATTTCACGGAATGAGCGTTTCGCGTTGAATGGTTACTGGACCTCATAGCGTCCTGCTTGATTGCCGCTAGCCACATTGAGATATGAGGTCCGAATCCACATCCTCGAAGCTGGAAATAGTTTCGGAAGTTATTTTTTATAATGCGACTAGCTGTATCCGTCCGCTTCGCTGGGCATTTAAAATTAATATTATTATTTCTCACCCCCACAAAGATTCTCATCATTAACGCGGGGGCATCTGGTGTAGGGAGTCCAACGCTCATATAAATATTAGCCTATCCATTAAGTACATGTATTTTCTACATGGATAACAAATTTCAAGTCAATCGGGTGCATGGTTCGATAGTTGTAACGGAACATCCGTAAAAACCACTGTAGATTTATATATTAGTATAGATGCACCTATTTGCTACAACATTAGATTCGTTCGAAAATAAAATCGTACTAATGTCTTAAAATATATTTTTACCCGCCTGCGGGATTCGAACGTCGTCCCAGCATCGCTCGATAAGAGTGCACCGTTTTATCCTTTCGGCCACGACGACAACTATGGAGAAGTAAGGTACACCCCAGTGTATTATAAACGTCCGCTGTAAGGGAGCCGATTAAGGTGGCGCCACAGTGGCAAGTGGAAAGATTTTAATAACAGCGCCATAAACACTCTTAGAGTAGAATACTAAATTAAGAAGAAGAAAAAACACTTCTTACATAAATAATCTTCTTCTTTCTTTCCTATTACCCTCTGCTGCGATGTAGGGCACGAATCAAATCCTATCAGTATTGGGCAGTTTGTTCTAGCTCCTTCCACGTCATGCCCAAGACGCCTAGCTCCTGCTCCACCGAGCGACGCTAAGTTGTAGTATTTTATTTTATTGCTTAGATGAGTGGACTCACAGCCCAGCTGTTGTTAAGTGGTTACTGGAGCCCAAAGACATCCACAACGTAGATGCGCCACCCACCTTGAGATATAAGTTCTTTTTTTATATCCTACCTATGCTGATAGCCTTGAGAGGCTATTTCAGCGTACCCTAGCTTGTGTAGGTGAGCTCGCGGGGCTCAAACCGGAGAATTGCTAACACCGCCCTAGCAAGAGCAGTGCTTCGCAGAATCTACCACCGGATCGGAAGCGCGACCCACTGAGAAGATCCGGCGAGAAACTCAGTGGGCTGTGTCTGTGGGTTAATTCGCTCGTCGAGCCCTTCGTCGCAAGCGACGGGTTCGACGAGGAATAAGTTCTAAGGTCTCAAGTACAGTTACAACGGCTGCCCCACCCTTCAAACCGAAACACATTACTGCTTCACGGCAGAAATAGGCAGGGCGGTGGTACCTACACGCGCGGACTCACAAGAAGTCGTACCACCAGTAATTACGCAAATTATAATTTTTCGGGTTTCATTTTTATTACACGATGTTATTCCTTCACCGTGGAAGTCAATCGTGAACATTTGTTGAGTACATATTTCATTAGAAAAATTGGTACCCGCCTGAGATTCGAACATCGCTCAACACGAATGCACCGGACGTCTTATACGTTAGGCCACGACGACTTCGAGTAGTAGTTGTAGTTTAGTTGTACGTAACTAATAATAAAAATTAAAAAAAAACATAAAATAGTGTAACCCAACACACTTTACTCTGTTTAAAACTGTTATATTCACATCATTTCCATTTGCTACACTAGCCCTATTTCGGTGAGTCTTCCAACAACAAATTGCCGTTTACAGGCGGACAATTTTTCAAGTTTTCCCCTCTATACAAGATGTCGCTCCTTGTTCCGTCCATAGCGCCAAAAATCATTTAACCGAAGATGAGCAACACGCGGCCCGCCAAGCATTTCTAAAATGGAATTTTGCTTTATCGACTTTCTCCCATCAATTCGTTTTTCTCTTCTTCTGTTCTGTTCTTAAGAAAGAAGGAAATAAATAAAGTTTCGTAAATCTATACATACATATAAATAAAATTTATGTGTCTATTTGAGTCGTCTATTATCAAAGGTGGCAATCTGTGCATTTGGACAAAAAAATGTTATTGATATGTCAATACAGATTGATTTGAATATAATCGTCTCCTTCAAAGAATACGGTTCAAAGCCTGCATTAAATAAAGTATTAACTTAACCTGTTATTTATCTAAGATGTCGTTCAGAAGAGTTTTGTTACTGCCAATGAAATACAAAGTCAATAATTCGTTTTTCTGATTTACCAATAATTGTCCAAAAGTCACATTGCCGGCTTTGATAATAGTCGACTCATTTGTAATAATATTGAAATAACCGCTTTTTACTACATGCATATGAATATATATATACGGTACATACACAAAAATAACCTTTTTTACAATTTTTGTCTGTCTGTCTGTTTGTTCCGGCTAATCTCTGGAACGGCTGGACCGATTTTGATGAGACTTCACTAATAGGTAGCTGATGATATAAGGAGTAACTTAGGCTACCTTTTATAAACTAGCTTCGCCTTGCGGTGTCACCCACGGCACGACAATAACCGCGGGTTACATTGCGGGACTCGACTTCAATAATAAAATTTAATGTTTCCGAAGCGAAGCGAGGGCGGCTCGCTAGTTATTAATAAGAGTTACTCTATGTACGGCCCACCAAAATTTAAATTGGCCCATTGCTTAAAAAGGTTGCTCATCCCTGATTTAAACTATACAATTGACACCCAATGTCAAAAGTCTGTCAAAGCAAAATGTTTTTAATATTTCAGGGAACAACGGATATCATTGACGATAAGCTACAAGATAATGCTTCGAATGTGAATGCTTAGATTAACTTTTAATAAACTATTATAATTTGCTCTCAGGTTAATATTTTTTCAAATCGAATAAAGCTAAGCTAGAATGATGAGTATTGTATAAAATCTCAATCAATGCTCAATGGACATATTATTATATTAGTCTTACATTGGTCATAGGACCGCAAAAGATTAAGTAATATTAGTTGTTCAATACAAAGTGACCCTCAAGCTAACCATATGCAATACCTCATACCTCAAGCAATGAAGGGAAATAAAAATAAATTTATTTCAATTTGTATGTACTATTCCGAATTTTACTTTTGTTTGTTATAAGTTTTCAATTAATCTTTTGATTGTTCGAATGAAATAAAGGTTGTGATTGTTTTGAAAAAAATTGTTTTATTTTTGTTTTAGAGCTTAATTTATTTGTCGTCCGTGGGTTAAGTTCCCAAACGCGAGGAACGTATTATTATGTTTGTATTTATTGTTATGATTTATATTAATTATTACGTATTGTTTACTCTCTAAAATCACAAAGAAAGATGTTTATCGGCGCATCAAATGTGATAAAGAGTTGGACCTGTTAAGTGGTTACTGGAGCCCATAGACATCTACAACGTAAACGCGCCACCCACCTTGAGATATAAGTTCTAAGGTCTCAAGCTTAGTTACAACAGCTGCCCCACCCTGTCAATCGTGAACATTTCTTGAGTACGTATGTCATTAGAAAAATCGGTAGCTGCCTGCGGGATTCGAACACCAGTGCATCGCTCAACACGAATGCACCGGACTTCTTATCCTTTAGGCCACGACGACATCCGCTGAGTTTCTCGCCGCATCTTCTCAGTGGGTCGCGATTCCGACCCGATGGTAGATTCAGCGAAAGGCTGTTCTTTCTAGGGCAACAAACAAGTTCTCAGCTCACAAAGCTCAACCCGAGAGGACTTGTTAACACTGGCCTTATCGACCCACTGAGAAGTTCCAACGAGAAACTCAGTGTGCTGTGTATGTGGGTTAAGTTTCACGTCAAACTCTTGGTTGCATTCGACGAGAATCGGACGAGAGACGGTGATCGGGGTGCTTGGAATTCCCAAAGGCACAGAGTGGACCGAGAGGATCCGATAGGGTTGTACTTAGGGTGGGTTTTATCCACTCGGGAGCTCGTCCACCCAAATATGCAATAAATAAAAAAATTACCTCGCAGTTACGACCTGAGTTAACTCGCCTCCTTTGAAGGCCTACGTCAGTTACTTCCTGAGCACGTGACTTCACCCAACCACCCTTGCAGTACCTCACAGTAGGCAGCGGCTTGGCTCTGCCCCTGGCATTGCTGAAGTCCATGGGCGACGGTAACCACTCACCATCAGGTGGGCCGTGTGCTCGTCTGCCTACAAGGGCAATAAAAAAAAATGTACCACCAAACACAAAAAAAAATATCTCAGGTAAAAATAATTTTCACTTACATCTCCTAAGTATAGTTTTAAAGAAAAATCGTAAACACGAATGCGACGATATCGCTAATGATATCTGATAAAATAATGATAATTTTATTGATTAAATTTTACATGACATTTAATCATTACATTAGCCGTGATTTCAGTGAGTCGTATCGTATTATTTTTAGGTTTTCTGTTATGAATATCAAAGGGAATTTCATCTAAACAATTGTTTGCCACCGTATAATTTTGCCTTCATTGAAAAAATCTACGATAAAGTGATTAATATTGTATTTGTTTCAATACAAATTAAAGGTGTTTCTCGACTATAATTGTTATATATACATTGTAATTGTTTTGTAGAGATATTTTGGATGGTAAGGTAAGTATTTTGCAAATTTACTGCTTTTTTTGTTTTTTGAAGTGAAACTTCTTTAGCGCTTTAAGAGTAAAATTTAACTCACGATAGATTCGTTACGGATAGAGAAAAAAGATACAATTTAGGAAGAGCGAGAGTGAGAAAATAGACAGCGTCTCGCGAACCAATCGACCGTGATGAGAGGGAAGGGACAAAGCAAGCTAGGCCGTTTCTCTTATACACAGCATTCTATAACAAGAGAGATTTAAGGATGAAAAATGAAGAAAATCGCAATACTACAGACCGCAAAAGAAGTTTCACTTCTTTCACGTGCACCAAGTTGCGAGCGCACCACTTTTACCCCACGTACCATCCGGCTATGGAATGAGCTCCCCTCCACGGTGTTTCCCGAGCGCTATGACATGTCCTTCTTCAAACGAGGCTTGTGGAGAGTATTAAGCGGTAGGCAGCGGCTTGACTCTGCCCCTGGCATTGCTGAAGTCCATGGGCGACGGTAACCACTCGCCATCAGGTGGGCCGTATGCTCGTCTGCCTACAAGGGCAATAAAAAAAAATTGTTGCCTATTGTGGGACGCGCCAATATACTGTTCTGTATTCGGATATCACGGACTTTGCTGCTTGTACCGCGATTCCGGCTTGAAGAATGCGACAAACATTATAAAATATCGTTATATACCGGTGGTAGAACGTCTTGTGAGTCCGCGCGGGTAGGTACCACCACCCTGCCTATTTCTGCCGTGAAGCAGTAATGCGTTTCGGCTTGAAGGGTGGGGCAGCCGTTGTAACTATACTTGAGACCTTAGAACTTATATCTCAAGGTGGGTGGCGCATTTACGTTGTAGATGTCAATGGGCTCCAGCGACCACTTAACACCAGGTGTATCTAAGCAATAAATAAAAAAACAGAACGTCGAACTCATGTCCCAAGATGAATGACGGCTCGGGTAGTCTAAAATAGAAGGTCAAATGCGTTTTTGAACTTTTTGGCGGGAACGCGAGGAGTGAAGTTTGTGATTTGTTTTATTTTATCTATTTAGTGTTTCTTCAGGTTTAAATGTGTAATAATGGTGGTTTAATAACTGTTTAATATCTGTGAAAGTGCACAAATGTGGAAAAATGAAACAAAGCCGCTGGACGTAACTTCTCGGGATCCTCCAAAAAGTCCACTGAAAAAATCTTAGTAAATGACCCATTTTACTGAGATTATATTTCATCCCATTTCATTTCATTTAATTTCATGCCAGTTGATTAATGTCTCAAATTAATCGTCTTCATTTCATTTCACTCCATAATATCATTTTTCATAAAAATATGAATATAAATTAAAATAAGACGTGACTTAAAGGTCTCAGTTACCACGTCATAAAATCCCTTAAAAAATGCTTTTTTGTAATTTCAGCGCGATCGCGTTCCATCGACAAGTCTGAATAGTGGGTAGTTAATATTAAGGTTTTCGATATACAATGCGCTTGCTACCCTGCATGAAAGGCTACGACGAAGACCAGGAGCACTCAATTGAGATAGACAGACAGATAAAGCAATGGATTAAAAATTATAACGGTGTAAGTACTGTTTGGTCCGTCAAGCCCACTGAGTTTCTCGTCGGATCTTCACAGTGGGTCGCGTTTCCGAGCCGCTGGTAGATTTTGCGAAGCACTGCTCTTGCTGGGGTCAGTGTTAGCATCACTCCGGTTCGAGCCCCGTGAGCTCACCAACACACGTTAGGGCGAAGCTGAAATAGCCTCTCAAGGCTATCAGCACAGGTAGGAAAAAATAATAAAATAAAACTCTTTTGCTATTCGTTAAGCGAAACGAGTTTTGTAACGCTCTCGATAGCGTAAAAGTTAACTCAAATTTGTAAGTATAGACGGAATGTTTGCCTTCGTTTGCCGCTAACAGCGCCGTTCCAAACTGCATACAACTTTGAGTTAACTTTTACGTTATCGAGAACGTTAAAAAACTCGCACTAAGCACATAGTTACTGGTGGCAGGGTGTCTTGTGAGTCCGCATGGGTAGGTAACACCACCCTGCCTATTTCTGTCGTGAAGCAGTAATGCGTTTCGGTTTTAAGCCTGAGGCAGCCGTTGTAACTATTAAAACAGACTTTAGAACTCATGTCTCAAGGTGGGTGGCGGCATTTACGTTGGACATGTCTATGGTCTCCGGTAACGACTTAACATCGGGTTGGCCATGAGCTCGTCTACCCATCGAAGCAATAAATAAATAAAATACCATATACATGAAGCTTCTACCTAGAGCAATCACATTGTAGCTTTTTTTTCCCAAACTTAAACGTATTTGAAGTAGCCTCAGGAATACTCACGTGGACGCATAAACGACATTTCCAATGACGATCCAAAAGAATCCCCGATATATTCTTCCAGGCCATAAAACTTCTGCTATTGGGTACGGGGGAGAGCGGGAAGACAACAATCATAAAACAAATGAAGATATTACACGTGCACGGATTCTCCGCGAGGTATGTACCCACCCTCCTGTCTAAACTTTAACTTTCCTTATGTTTCACTGGTGGTAGGACCTCTTGGGAGTCCGCACGGGTAGGTACCACCACCCCGCCTATTTACGCCTTGAAGCAGTAATGCGTTTCGGTTCGAAGGGTGGGGTAGCCTTTGTAACTATACTGAGATCTTAGAACTTATATTTCGAGGTGGGTGGCGCATTTACGTTGTAGATGTCTATGGGCTCCAGTAACCACTTATCACCAGGTGGGCTGTGAGCTCGTCCATCCATCTGAGCAATAAAAAAGAAAAAAGATAACAGAAGAGTTAAGCTTGGCCAAGCTGAGGTCTTGTGAGGTCTCGTTATTTGAAGATGCTGTCATAGGGTTGCATGACCTTGGACAGGAGTTTAGTAGTAAGACGGACATCACATAGCAAGAACCATATCCGACCGGTGCCGAAAAGCCGCCATCGCCCGAAACATGTCTTAAGGGATTCCCCGGATTCACTCTCGGTGCTTTTAAGCTCTTCAAGCACCGGTCACCGTCCTTGTCGAACTTTACTGGACGAAGAATTCAACGAGCGAACTAACCCATAGACTCAGCCCACTGAGTTTCTCGCCGGATCTTCTCAGTGGGCCGCGATTCCGATCCGCTGGTAGATTTTGCGAAGCACTGCTCTTGCTAGGGCTAGCGTTAGCAAAATCTCTCAGGTTGTGCCCGTGAGCTCACCTACCCATCCAGGTGTAACCGGAGTAGCCTCTTAGGCTACCAAAGAATAGGTAGATAGATTTTTTTTTAGTAAGAACTGTACTGCACTATCCGACTTCAGTGATGGTTTGGTGGGGTATTAGCTATGAAGGAGTGACTGAGCCATATTTTGTGAAAAAGGTATCAAAACATCGGCACAAGTGTATCAAGATACCATTCTTGGGAAGGTAGTGAAGCCCCTTAACAACACCATGTTCAATAATCAAGAATGGTCCTTCCAGCAAGACTCGGCGCCAGGTCATAAAGCTCGGTCTACGCAGTCTTGGTTGGAAACGAACGTTTCGGACTTCATCAGAGCTGAAGACTGGCCGTCGTCTAGTCCCGATCCTAATCCGATGGATTATGATTTATGGTCCAGTTTAGAGAGTACGGCTTGCTCTAAACGCCATGATAATTTGGAGTCTCTAAACAATTCGTACGATTGGCAGTGAAAATTTTCCCATGGAAAGAGTGCGTGCTTCTATTGATAACTGGCCTCAACGTTTAAAGGACTGTATTGCAGCCAATGGAGACCACTTCGAATAAGCTTTTTATACTTTAAATTGTTTTATATTTATGTATTAAACTAACACACTGTAAAAGTAATATATGTTATTTGCAATAGATTTTTTTAATTGTAACAGTATTTATGGCCAGACTAAGTACATAATATAAACCTTCCTCTTCAATCACTTTATTAAAAAAAACCGCATCAAAATCCGTTGCCTAGTTTTAAAGATTTAAGCATACATAAGGATATAGAGACAGAGAAAGCGACTTTGTTTTATACTAGTAGTGATAATGAATGTAGTGAAAATATACTGTGTGCACTTGTCTGGTGGTATGTACCGACTTTTTGGCGGGAACGCGAGGAGCGGAGTTGTGTGATTTGTTTTATTTTGTCTATTTAGTGTTTCCTCAGGTTTAAATGTGTAATAACGGTGGTTTATTAACTGTTTCGTATCTGTGAAAGTGCACAAATGTGGGAAAATGAAACAAAGCCACTGGACGTTACTTCTCGGGATCCTCCAAAGAGTTCACTAAAAAATCTCCAGTAAATGACCACCATTTTACTGAATTATATTTCATCCCATATAATCTCGTTCTCATTTCTTTTAATTTCATCCCAGATGATTAATATATCAAATTAGTCATCTCACTTCACTCCAGATAATATTATCATTTTTCATAAAAATAACAATATAAATTAAAATAAGACATGACTTAAAGGTCTTAGTTACCAGGTCATAAAATACCTTAAAAAATGGTATGTACCGGCTCTTTTGAACCTGAGTGCTAGAATTGACCATAGATTAAATTGGCCAGTCTGTCTGAAGCAGAAATCAATCCCGCACTCCGGTCCAATAGTCAGGCTAACTAACTACTATACCTAAGGAGCAGTGAATGTGAGAGCAACTAACAATATTTTTAATACGCTTTTATTAGCTCAGACGCATGTGTTAGTATGTAACGGGATCTTTGAACATGATTTTGATCCCCTTTAAAACGTCGGATTAACTCGAAATTTGGCATATTCACTTATTAAGGACCGATGACAATTCAACATTTAAAAAAATCAAGAAGAAAATTGATAAAATTGAAATTCAACTAAAAATTAAAAATAAATAATAGTTTAAAAAAAAACTAACTAAAAAAAACGCTTTTATAGAAAATCCAACTAAAAAATAGAAAATAAATTTAAATACATAAATTTAAATTAAAAATAGTGTAAGAAAAAATGATTTCATGTAAAAAAAAGCGTGGGGTGCATGTTAACAGTAGTTATAAATATTTATGAACAAATATGAGTAGAAGGGTTATTTTGATAATATCCTGAAAAGCAACCCACGCTTTTTTTTTTTTGTTTTTGTTTTTTAAACAATTATATTTTTATTCAGTGAAAGGAAAGAGAAGATTAAACACATAAAATTCAATATACACGAATCGATATACGAGATAGTTCACAGCATGTCCCGTCTGAGCATCGCTCTGCAGAATCCGAGGAATGTGCAATCGCAACAGTACATACTGAAGATGGGTAGTGAGGGTCCTGCGGAATACACCGAGGCAAGTACAAGGGACACAACGGAGATAGAACTCGTCGTCGTGGCCTAGAGGATAAGACGTCCGGTGCATTCGTATGTAGCGATGCACCGGTGTTCGAATCCCGCAGGCGGGTACCAATTTTTCTAATGAAATACGTACTCAACAAATGGTCACGATTGACTTCCACGTCGTGTAATAAAAATCAAACCCGCAAAATTATAATTTGCGTAATTACTCGTGGTAGGACCTTTTGTGAGTCCGCGCGGGTAGGTACCACCGCCCTACCTATTTCTGCCGTGAAGCAGTAATGCGTTTCGGTTTGACGGGCGGGGCAGCCGTTGTAACTATACTGAGACCTTAGAACTTATATCTCAAGGTGGGTGGCGCATTTACGTCGTAGATGTCTATTGGCTCCGGTAACCACTTAACACCAGGTGGGCGGTCCACCCATCTAAGCAATAAAAAAAATAAAAAATAAAAACTGTGTGCTTAGTGCGAGCTTTTTAATCTTCTCGATAGCGTAAAAGTTAGCTCATAATATTTGTATGGAATGGGATCGTTTGCGTACGTTTGCCGCTAGGGGCGCTGTTCCAACTGCATACAAAATTGAGTTAACTTTTACGCTATAGAGAACGCTAAGAAACTCGCACTAAGCACAGTGATACGGTATAGGAAAAAAGCAGAAACGAAATTTTTTACGCAATGTATTACGAACGAAATCAGGGAACGCGTGGGGTCAACGCCCTCGCGGACAATAATTTTGAAACTACCGTACCAAGCTTTACGTAATTTAACTGAACCCAAAATTTACGCCTTCTATGGCGAAAAAATATGTTTCATGTTCGTCTTAAATAATACATTAATATAAAAGATTTGCTGTATTTCTTCTGTTACACCAAAACACCCCGCTAGATGGCACAAAAACAATTTAAGAAATATTGTAGTCTTTAATTGTAATATTTATGTAATTAGGCATTTTCAGGACTACTTTGACCACGTCCGGTCGCTGTGGAGAGACGGCGGGGTCAGGGAATGCTTTAGACGATCGAACGAATATCAGCTCATTGATAGCGCCGAATAGTTAGTATTTATTTGAATGGTACAATCTATTGCTTTAACAAACATTGAATACACTGCCATCTATTTTCGAAATGCCAAAAACTTATCTGAGTCAGCGCATCTATTGATATCAAACACACTGCTATTTATTGTTGAGACTCAAACTTTATTTAGATCAGCGCCATCTATTGACATTAAATCATTAAACGCACTGCTATCTATTATTGAAACTCCGAAACTTAAACAAGCTCATTGACAGCGTGGAGTTATTATTCGAATCAGCGCCATCTGTTGATATTGAAATATTAAACACACCGTCTTCTATTGTCGCAGCTTCAAAATGGTTATGTTTAGATTATACTCAATAGATGGCGCTGTTAAAAATTAATTTTAAATTCAATGCAACGTTTTTTTTCTCAGTTTCCTAGACAGGATAGATTTGATAGAGAAAGAAGACTACATTCCGTCGGACAGCGACATACTTAGATGCCGTCAGAAAACGACGGGGATCCAAAAAATTGAGTTCAAAGTCAAGGTTCGGTTGATTGATGGTTTTTTAATAATCTTTTATTAGCTTCAGACGTATGTATGTTAGTATGTAACGGAATCTTTGAACATGATTTTGACCCCTTCAAAACGTCGGATTAACTCGAAATTTAGTATACTTACTTATTAAGAAACGATGACAATTCAATATTTAAAAAAATATTGAAAAAATTGAGATTCAACTAAAAAATGAAAAATAAATAATAGTTTAAAAAAACTAACAAAATATGCTTTTATAGTAAATCCAACTAAAAAATAGAAAATAAATTTGAATTAAAAATAGTCAAAGAAAAAATGATTTTATTGTAAAAAAAGTGTAGAGTGCTTGGTATCAGTAGTTATAAATATTATATGAACAGATATGAGTAGAAGGGTTATTTTGATAATAGCCTGAAAAGCATCCCACGCTCCTTTTTTACGATAAAATCATTATTAAAATTTATTTTCTATAATTTTTTGGTGCTCTTTAGAACATTCGAGAATATTCTAGAATTCGTTCGTGGTTGTGTAGATACCGAAGTCGATGCAGGGCGGCGTCCAAGACTTCTGGATGTTCGACGTGGGCGGCCAGAGGGGCGAAAGGAAAAAGTGGATACAGGTATGTACAACTTGCTAACTGATTGCAATGGCGGATCCAGGGGGGGTCATGGGGGTCATGACCACCGCCTGAGCTGGTTCCAGGACTTAGGTGGACCAGTAATTGAATATAATGATTTTATTTATATATTTTGTCACCATACAGATTTTATGTAACTACATACCTTCAATATATAATATATTTTTTTTGTTTTTTTTTTTTTTTTGCTTAGGTGGGTGGACGAGCTCACAGCCCACCTGGAGTTAAGTGGTAACTGGAGCCCATAGACATCCACAACGTAAATGCGCCACCCACCTTGAGATACAAGTTCTAAGGTCTCATTTATAGTAACGACGGCTGCCCCACCCTTCAAACCGAAACGCATTACTGCTTCACGGCAGAAATAGGCAGGGTGGTGGTACCCACCCGCGCGGACTCACAAGAGGTCCTACCACCAGTAATTTAATATAATATAATAACTTTGTATAATGGCAAACGTTTGGGAACGAACGCATCTAAATTTGACTATGTGACCCCCTCCTGGCGCCAAAGCTGGATCCGCCCTTGATTGATTGCCTTGTTCGGACTAGGCGAGTATTTTAGTCGAGTACTGAGTAATTTAGTGGCTAAGCTACTCGCTACTGTACAGAAATTGTTCGCATTACGGTCCAGTACAGTACACAAGTGAGTTGTGTTTTGCAAGATGAACGGGTTGCAACGCTATAGACTGAATAAACTGATTAAGCTAATCTTAATGGTTATTTTGGAAGAGGTGGATGAGGAAATTTCTGTGATTAAAAAAGTTATGGGTACGAAAATGGATCGATAGAAGAGATGAGTCGTCTATTATCAAAGGTGGCAATCTGTGCATTTGGACCAAAAAAATGTTATTGATATGTCGATACAGATTGATTTGAATATAATCGTCTCCTTCAAAGAATACGGTTCAAAACCTGAATTAAATAAAGGTTAATAGTTAACCTGTTATTTATCTAAGATGTCGTTCAGAAGAGTTTTGTGACTGCCAATGGAATACAAAATCAATAATTCGTTTTTCTGATTTACCAATAACTGTCCAAAACTCACATTGCCGGCTTTGATAATAGTCGACTTAGATAAACTAGGAGCTACTGAATGTCTTCTGAAGGAATTAGCATTGGAAGAGATCCCAAAAAAATACTTCGATAGTTTGAGAATGTCCGAAAACACTCTCAAATTCAGCGCAAAGATACCCATTTGAGAAGTGCCACTAATGAACTCGACTAATCAACAGGTTCGGACTTGTTTAGTCAGTTAGCCAGTGAGCAAGGACGCGTGGTGGGAGGCGCTACTCGCCCGAAAAAATAGAACAAATGGATTGACTTTACTAAATTATTTACTAACCTAGTCGACTAATTTTTGGTGCTCAGACCAATCATTTAGCTACTAAATTACTCGGTACTCGACTGAAAATACTCGCCTAGTCCGAACAAGGCTTTAGGGTAGATAGTTATCGGTATCTATAGATTTACTTTTAAATCTGCACCCACAAACCGTAATACACAATACGTTCAGAATACTTATTTAAAAAATAAAAAATGAAAAAAAAAATTGGGAAAAAAAACAAAAAAAAGCCCGCTGAGTTTGTTTCGCCGGTTCTCCTCAGGACTGGCTTTTTTTGGAACCGGTGGTAGAGTTAACATTGTTATTATACTAGGGGCCCGCAGTAGTCGAAATTCGACTATAATTAATTGGAATTGTAAGTTTGTACACTATTATGATTGTATTTTATATTTCTACTAGCTGACCCGCAAACGTTGTGTTGCCTTAAATAAGATTTCTAGGGAAATTCTAGTCTAATATATAAAATTCTCACAAACCTCATTCAACCACATAATATAGTAAGCGGCACGTAAGTTGGCAAGGTTTTGGTGTAGTGGGGGTAATGTCGCGCATAGTGTACATTGCAACAAAAAAATGGTCCACTTTTATTGCCCGCATATATATTATTAATGTTAATTTTATTTTATAAAAATTTTTATTTGCCATAATTTATTTTTAAGCCTGTGTGTTTAGAAGAAAGTTAAAGAAAAGAGAGGAATTCGTGAAGTGTATTAGGTGTTATAAATAAAAAAAATTAAAAGTAAAAAAAAATATTTTAAAAAATATACTTAATATTAAAATTATGTGTCGCCGTCGTCACTATCATTTTCTAATAGTGCTACCCCTTGGATTAAATTTATGGTAGCACCTGAGCTGGTGGAAGGAGTTGGCTCCTCATCGTCGACATAACGAAGAGTCGCTGTCGTCACTGGCGTAAATAATAAAACGCTCAGTGACTGAATCGACTATAATTATGGTCATTGGTATTTGGTCCTGCATTGCAAGCAAATTTAAAACAATAACACTCGTAACAAAAACAAAATTTAAAACAGTAATAACAACTCGTAACAAAAACTCAATATAAACAAAGGGTTCCTACAACTTAGTAGGCGCATGTGTAGCCGGGAGCGAACGGAACGTGGACGCGGTGCGGGAGGGGAGGGTCGACTGACTCACCAATCGCGCGCTCGGAACGGTGCTACGTCTTTCCCGCGTCCCGCTTAACAACCAAAGAGACCTAAAAACGACTTCTGCGCATCTAGCGACTCTGCCAAGTTACGTGCCGGGGACTATATCTCATTATAACCAAGAAAAAAATAAGAAATGTTTGGGGTGGACAACCCTTATCACTTAGGGGTATGAAATATAGATAGTAGCCGATTCTCAGACCTACTGAACATACTATTGATACACAAATAAAACCAAAAAAACATGGCTGGCAAGCTACGATTGATACACAAATAAAACCAAAGAAACATGGCTGAAAAATGTATAGTGAGTAAGACAGGAGACCGGCTTCGTCCTCATCCCTACTACGTGATGTTTGGCTCGATGAGAGGCGACACCTGGCGGGGATAACTGATCGATTGAATTTAAAAAAAATCATAATTAAAGGAACTTGAAATAAACTCTGATAAGAATTTATCGTACTACAATTATAATATTTGATTGCCATCTTGCAACCTTATTGCGGATCTGTGCATAGAATAAAATAAAAAATATCGGGATGGAAAAATAGGGGTTGATCGTATAAGAGTGAAAATTGAGAGTAATATACATTTTTTTATTTTAAGTCATGACAAAATAAAAATAAAATCTTGCCAAAAAATTTAAAATTTATAATTAACAAATAAAAAATAAGGGTTGATCGTAGAGGGGTGAAAATTTCAGAGTAATATGATTTTTTTATTCTAAGTCATGACAAAATAAAAACAAAATTCTTGCAAAAAAATTTAGTTTTTAATTAGCAAATAAAAATAAGGGTTGATCGTAGAAGGGTGAAAATTGAGGATTGTATGTATTTTTATATGTTGTATCATAAAAAATAGAAATTAAAAATTTTGTTGAAAAAATAAAAAAAAAATTTAGGAGTGGACTACCCCTAACATTTAGGGGATGAAAATAGATGTTGGCCGATTCTCATAGATACCGGATAAGCACAAAAAATTTCATCAAAATCGGTCAAGCCGTTTCGGAGGAGTATGGCACGAAAACTGTGACACGAGAATTTTATATATTAGATAATCACAAATTTCGCCAAGACTACACTATAAAAATATTAACAAAGACAACAATATTTATTCTCAATTTGACAACAGACGTCAAGAACAAAAGTTTGACAATAAATGTATGCATGCGTGTGTGCGTCAAATACATGGCATGTAGTGTGTGTAATGTTTTCTTTATTGATTTAATGTATCTTTTATGCATTATTTAAAAAAAAATTATTAGCATTGTGCACTTCTTCTCTGTATTCTCTATAAGTGTGGAAAATTTCATACTCCTCCGTCTGCGCAATTTTCGTAAAAAGGGATACAAAGTTTTTGCTTCACGTATTAATATATAGATTTGACATTCAACAAGTGTGTCATACTGAATCTAAGTTGAAATAAATGATTTTGAATTTGAATTTGAAATAAGTTTAGTGTGGTTAGTGCGAGGTTTTTTTTTCTTAACCCACAGACAGCCCACTGAGTTCTTGCTCTTGCTAGGGCTAGTGTTAGCAATATCGTCAGGTTTGAGCCTCGTGAGCTCACCTACTAGTTAAGGTTCTGATATGGTGTCTCTAGACCATCAGCTTGGTTAGGGAAAAAAAGCGTAAAAGTTAACTCAAATTTGTATGGAATGGGATCGTTTACGTACGTTTGCCGCTAGGGCGCTGTTCCAACTGCATACAAATTAGGTTTTTTTTTATTTTATTGCTTAGATGAGTGGACGAGCTCACAGCCCACCTGGTGTTAAATGGTTACTGGAGCCCACAGACATCCCACAACGTAAATACGCCACCCACCTCGAGATATAAGTTCTAAGGTCTCAGTATAGTTACAATACTGTTAACTTTACGCTATCGAGAACGTTAACCCGCACTAAGCACACAGATTACATTACGCAGCCCGCGCTCGTTCGAGGTCGTCGACCCCGTGACATGATTTTGCGTTCCACTGCGTGCCAAAATAAAATAATATTTTTTTTTTACTATTTTTTCTGGAAATTACGTTTGATTCTCTGCTTTCGATAATCAGGTATTTGAGGTATCAACGCGATCTGGTTCCTGGTGGCCTGTAGCGACTTCGATCAGACGTTGAGGGAGGACAACACCACTAACAGATGCAGGAGTCCTTGAACCTCTTCGAGGCGTGTGCAGAGCAGGTAGGAGAGACAGAGAGAGAGAGAGAGAAAGAGAGAGTGAGAGAGTATTCTTTATTGTACACCAAAAAACAAATAAACAGTGCGATACATTAAATACAAAAGTACAATTGGCGGTCTTATCGCTAAGAGCGATCTCTTGCAGACAACCATCAGGTGGACAAGAATCATTTGGAAACGAACTACGAGCGGTGTACTAATCCAATGAAATATATATACATATATGTACACATACATAGGAGGCACTACGCATGGGTCACGCAGACCTCACAGTCTGGCTGATGATGAGCTTTACCTTACCTTAGTATTTAGAGCTTACAGACAAACCAAACCCGACATTTAAATCCTCAATATAAACTATTTTTACGGTAATAATTTTATTTGAACATTTGACGGTACTTAGTAGAATATTCAAGTATTGACCGACAACATCTTTAGTCACCTGTGTGAAATGTCCGAATTATTAAAAAAAAAAACAATAAAAACATGAGACTAAAAACCCGTAAAGGTTTATTTATAATTAAAACTAGCAGACCCGGCCAAACTTTGCTGTGGCTAAAGTTTTTGTTTACAATTAATAATAAATAACCAACATAAGAAATCATTTTATTGTTAATTAATAAATATTGCGACCATTGATCGAAATAAAAACCATTCTATCTTTCAAGTTGGATCAAACTGCACACGGTGTGCAAATTTAATTTAAAATCAGCTAAGTAGTTTAGGAGTCCATCGCGGACAAACAACGTGGCACGTGATTTATATATATTAAGATTATCAATGTGTTACTAAAAAGCCTAGAATAAATTTTTTTAAAACGTTTCTCCGTCTTAATTAGAAATTCCCTAAAAGGTTTCTCCTGGAAGCGGGGCTGATCGTGTTCCTCAACAAGCAGGACGTGCTGGAGGCGAAGGTGTCCCGGGGCCGCTCGCCCGCCACCCACTTCCCGGAGTACTCCCGGTACGCCGCGCCCGGGGACGAGTACACGAGGACCAAGCTCTTCATAAGGAGTCTGTTCGTCGTGAGTTGTTTTGATTCAATTACAAAACATCTCCAGACTATAGTTACGCGCTAGGGTTCTGCAAATTAAATGGTATTTTATACTTCTATAATCACAAATTTCGCCAAGACTACACTGTAAAAAATATTAACAAAGACAAACAATATTTAATCTATTCTCAATTTGACAACAGACGTCAAGAACAAAAGTGTGACAATAAATAGTATGCATGCGTGTGTGCGTCAAACATGGTATGTAGTGTGTGTAATGTTTTCTTTATCGATTTATTGTATATTTTATGCATTATTAAAAAAAAAAATTAGCATTGTGCACTTCTTCTCTATATTTCTATAAGTGTGGAAAATTTCATACTCCTCCGTCTGCGCAATTTTCGTAAAAAGGGATACAAAGTTTTTGCTTCACGTATTAATATATAGATTCACGATTGCGATGAAGGGCTCGGCGAGTAAATTAACCAGTGGGTCGCGTTTCCGATCCGGTGGTAGATTCTGCCTCTTTTCCTACCTAAGCTGATAGCCTTGAGAGGCTATTTCAGCCTTAACTAGTAGGTGAGCTCGCGGGGCTCAAACCTGACGTTCTTGCTAACACTGGCCCTAGCAAGAGCAGTGCTTCGCAGAATCTACCACCGGATCGGAAACGCGACCCACTGAGAAGATCTGGCGAGTAGTTCAGTGGGCTGTGTCTGTGGGTTAATTTACTCGATTGCTTAGATGGGTGTACGAGCTCACAGCCCACCTGGTGTTAAGTGGTTACTGGAGCCTGTAGACATCTATAACTTCAATGCGCCACACACCTTGAGATATAGTTCTAAGGTCTCACGTATAGCTACAACGGCTACCCCACCCTTCAAACCGAAACGCATTACTGCTTCACGGCAGAAATAGGCAGGGTGGTGATACCTACCCGTGCGGACTCACAAGAGGTCCTACCACCAGACGGTGGTGAGAGTGAGAAATGTGTAGTTTTTAATGCCTTCCTCCAGGACTTGACCAAGAGGCAGCGGCAGCGCGCCGTGGCCGCCTCGGCCGAGCGCTTCGTCGTTGGTGAGGCCCATAGGCCCCGGAGTGCTACTTCCACTTCACGACCGCCACGGACACTGACAATGTCCGGACCGTCTTCAGAGACGTCCACCAGATCATACTGACGCACGTGCTCAATAATATAGGCGTTTATTGAATAAAATAAAATTGTTTTGTCGGCCATTTCGAGTTTCATTTCTCTTTTTTGTGTGTTTTATAAATATTAAGGACACACCGTTCATTGTATATTCGTATGTATGTAAAGAAAAACTTTTATTATGTAAAACTCTTTGGTTTTTAAAAAGGATTTTCTTCAGTGTCATTCAGAAAAATTTAGATACTTTATTAATATTGTTTACTGTTTAATTTTCAAAATTAATTTTAAAAGTGATTAAGGGCTATAAATATTGTTTTCCTAATATATCACAGAAAACACAATTAAGTCTTTTATTGCTTATTCATTCTGAAATACTCCATATCATTGTACAATACACTAGCAGCGACCCGCCTTTGCTTGACTTCGGGAAAGTTTAATTTATTTTGAAAATAATAATATAATAGTTTTTTTTTCCTACTTACTTGGCACTTATCGTATATTTTGGGTAATTCACACTATATTTATATAAATTATATATAACCTATGTGTTATTCTAATGTGTCAACCATATTATTGTAAAGTTTTATCAAAATCCATTCAGTAGTCATTGGGCGAAAGAGTAACAAACATGCATGCACAAATTCTTACAAAGTTTCGCGTTTATGATATTAGTAGGATATAAACATCATTATTTTACTGAACCTTTATTTATATGCCATTTCATACTTTTTAGTTTTTATTTTTTTCATTTGTTTATTGAAAGCATTGGCAACACGGCCATCAGCTTAGACTAGTATTAAAAAAAAATTCAAAATTTAACTAGGACTTACAATAAAAGAAACAAATAAAAGAAATAAACCAAACCAAGAAACAATTACAATACATTGAGTACAACAAAAAATTAATTGCAAGAACTTACTACAATAAAAAATAATAAACAAAAACAAGTTTTCTTTCAACAAACAACAAAAAACACACTGAAGTAGGAAACCTATGGAAATGAAACGTCAACAAAAAATTCGTGCCACTGTGACGTCATCTGGCCACAAAACATGGCGGTTTTAGTGCTGCCCAGAAGATTTTAATGTTAGTAGGTTTTATCGATAAACGTTCTTGGCTCATATTATTTTAAATATTGTTGAGTAAATGTATTTGTTATACTTTAATAGGAAGTAAGTATATTGTTATGTGCAAAGATGATGTGATTTAGATATTATGTGAAATCTAAGACGAGTTCGTGCTTCAAATTTGCCAAGTAAACGATATGACGATTTTAAAATTTGCTACACTGATTTTATAAAGTTGTCGTTTGCCGCAAAACATAAAGATATGGCGTAGTACAGTGCCATCTGCCCATTTCTAGCATGTTGAATGTTATCGTATTCTGAGTACGTGTTTTCTTAGACTACAATCTATTTTAATTGTTTTGCTAACTCTAAAGTCCGTAACACACTACCGCAGCGCACCTCAAGGAAGGTACGCCGCACCATTTGAATCACTCTCACTTGTGAGTGATTCACATTTTAAACTTATCAAGGGACCGCCTGATAAAAAAAACACCTACAGAACATTTATTCGTTAATAAAATTACAAACGTCATTCCTTGTGACTTCCCTCTAAAATCACTTAATTAATAAATTTAACGAGTTGACAATAGTTTACTATTTTATCCGACGACTTTCTGAGATCCTATAGTTTAATTATTATTGTATGTTTTAAGCATGATAAAAGAAATTTTATATAAGCAATCATATTAAATCGATATCAAAGTCAATAAATAATGTACCAACAAACAGACGGCCGAACTGACGTGACAATGACATTTGGCGCGCTAAACATGGCGGATTTTCGGCCTCATTAGACGGAGACGGAGACATTTACGTATATTCATGTTTCATTTTATGTACGCACTGAAATACTGTTATATTGTTTTCCTGCGAGTTAAAGTGCTGAGTAAGAACGAGATAGATATATGTTTGTATGTGCCTTCAAAATGGGTGCTATTTATAAGCGATTGTACGTATAGAACAATATGTCGTGTCCCTACTATATAGGTCTATGAAAAAACATCATAGTCCCACATCATCTTAATTTAATTTCTACCCTGTTATTTTTTTTAAAAATGCATATTATATCGCACATACGGTGCTATAAAGTCAGTTATGGAATTTTTTTAAAACTGAACTGGGTATGAGAAAATACATTCGGAATTGTTCGAGATGATACCGGCATCTCGTTTTTACCATCGCACCGCCCGCCACCGGAGTAGAGTTCATCCATACTACCTGGAGCCACTGCGGTCATCCACAGTGCGTTTCCAGAGGTCTTTTTGCCACCCATCGGCTATGGAATGAGCCCCTCCACGGTGTTTCCCGAACGCTATGACATGTCCTTCTTCAAACGAGGCTTGTGGAGAGTATTAAACGGTAGGCAGCGGCTTGGCTCTGCCCCTGGCATTGTTGAAGTCCATGGGCGACGGTAACCACTCACCATCAGGTGGGCCGTATGCTCGTCTGCCTACAAGGGCAATAAAAAAAAACATTTTTAATAGTTATCAGTGACATGTTTGACTTTTATTGATGAAATTTAAAGTTTTAGTTTAAATAGGTATTATTGTTTTTATTTCTTTAGTCTAGCAAATAAACTATATATCAACACTTGAAAGGCATAAGTGACTAAGCGACAATGCGTGAACTTTACAGTAGACTAATTTAAAGTTGAAATACCTGAAAAAAAATCTATTTTAACGAATCTAGCTGTAGGATTGAAATGATTTTAATAGACCTAGAAATATATTCTTTTTGCGCATCGAATATGGTTATTGCCTATCATTTATATACAAAGCAATTATTGTCGCTTAGTTACGTTTGCCTTTCAAGCGTCGATATAATAAGATGTTGAATTCGAACGTTTCTCCTTGAAAAAATACATAATTTGCATAAGTGACGTTATCGCACCGTATTTCCGATATAATAAAATTGTAAAATTTGCAGCCCTAACAAGGGCTTTGTCAGAATCGGGCCAATCACGTCAGCGTTTTAGTGTTTAGTGGTTTCTTAGGCAGCAGCACGGGCTGGATGGCCGGCAGGACTCCGCCCTGCGATATAGTCACTCCGGTCATCATCCTGCTTAATTCCTCGTCGTTTTTAATGGCGAACAGGATATGCCGCGGTATGACTCTGGTCTTTTTCATTTCTCTTGCCGCGTCCGCTGCGAGCTCCAGGATTTCGGCGGCGAGGTATTCGAGGGCCGCTGCGAGGTATATCGGGGCTCCGGAACCGATCCTGGGAGCGTAGTTGCCGTTTCTGAGGATCTTGTGTATCCTGCCCACGGGAAGTGAAGGCCGGCACGCGAAGACCGAGTTTTGTTCTTTCTGTGTGCTTTTGGAAGACATCTTCGTTGATATTAGTCTGAAGTAACAGTCGATTCGCTGTTTATATCATCTTTAGTTTCTTCGTCGTGTAGTGGATGGGTAGAGGACGCTTTGGGCGTGCAATGGAGTTTATTTTTTGTTTATATCCGTTTAATATGAAGGTTTTTTTTTTTTTCAATTACTTCTTTATCTTTTAGTATGACAAATAGCTTCTTGCGATAGCTGATACAGTCGAGTTTATAAAATCTTCAATGATCTTCTATCCTCTTCTTCATATATATAAAAGTGAATTGCAGTTCGTTAGTCTCGCTAAATTCGAGAACGGCTGGACCGATTTGGCTAATTTTGGTCTTGAATTATTTATGGAAGTCCATGGGAAGGTTTAAAAGGTGAATAAATAAGAAAATGCTCGGAATTATATAAAAACAAACAATTTTTTTTTCCTTGTGTCCCCGTCGGAAGGATTCCTTTTGTTTGATTTAAGTTTTATTTTATACAAAAGCTTAGGTCTTTTATTTATCGATTGAGGCACTACGAAGTCTGCCGGGTCAGCTAGCTATATAAGTATGCAGTTTAAATGAAAAATGACCTTATATTAAAATTGTGGGAATCTACTGAGACTTCAGCGGATTCTTTGGAATAATCCCTGAAGGCACGTCTAGCGAAAATAATACTAGGCCGTCAATAACTCAACATTGTTACACGTTTAAATCTAAAATAAAGTATGTTAACAAAATAAAATAATTCACAATAGCTTCGCTCCACGCGTTCCCGCCAAAATTTCAATCTGTCAAAGTTGATTAAATTTTTTTAAAAGATCACTAAAATGACAAAGGCATCATGTCACAGCACATAAATTAAATGTTAATCTTTGGCACACCGCTCTGGGATGAATAGAGTGGGAAAATGGAAGTGTTTTACGTATTGCGTAAATTTACGAAAATATTAAAAATTCTCGTCTAAGTTAAAGAAAATTCCGTGGAAAATTCAATAAAACTTTTTTTTTCGTTTTCCGGGTATCATAGACAATTTTTATGGCTCAATCGAATGGAAATAATATATGAATAATAATTACTTTAATTTAACAAATGCGATTCGGCTTAGTTAAATTTTATGATGGCTACATAATATACCTAGCGTATGCATGAAGGATTTCATTTGTAACATTAGTGAGAGGACTCCAATACAAACTTCCTTGCACCCAAAGCTTTTATTGTTTATGGCTGCAATTATCTACGATTCCATGTAACTTTAATTTTGTTTAAATATTTATTTATTCTTAGATGGGTGGACAAGCTCACGGCCTATCTGGTCTAAGTGGTTACCGAAGCCCATAGACATCTATAACGTAAATGCCGCCCCACTTTGAGATATGAGTTCTAAGTCTCAGTATAGTTACAACGGCTGCCCACCCTTCAAACCGAAACGCATTACTGCTTCACGGTATAAACATTAACTCTCAGACACAGCCCACTGAGTTTCTCGCGGATCTTCTCAGTGGGTCGCGTTTCCGATCCGGTGGTAGATTCTGCGAAGCACGGCTCTTGCTAGGGTTCGTGTTAGCAACATCGTCAGGTTTGAGCCCGTGAGGTCACCTACTAAAGTTAGGGTTACGCTGACATAGCCGCTAGGGCTATAGTTTATGTAGGAAAAAAAAAAAAGGTACAACAGGCACGGGTGGTGGTACCTACCCACGCGGACTCACAAGACGTCCTACCTAAAGTAGATTCGGTGTAAAAACTCGTCATTAACTTTATTAATTATGGCAATAGGAACGGTGAAGGTACACAAACAAGTTACTTATATAATCAGATAGGGTTGCAGCCCTTAAAGGGCTTTGTCTAAAGATCGTACTCTATTTCTTCGTGCTCTTCTTGCTCAGTCTATTCTCTTCTTGATTTGTGCTTCTTAAGCTTAGGCTCGTTCTCCCCGCACTCTCCTCGCCAGCTGAATATCCTTGGCATAATGGTGACCCTTTTGGCATGAATGGCGCACAATTGGTGTCTTCAAACACCCTACAAATATGCCTCGCTAGCTTCCTGTAAAGCCATCACGGCGACTTGAAAGCGCAGATCGGTCTTAAAGTCCTGGGCGATTTCGCGCACTAATCTTTGAAACGGTAGCTTCCGGATCAAAAGCTCGGTGCTTTTCTGGTATCGCCTTATCTCTCTGAGGGCTACGGTGCCGGGTCGATATCTGTGGGGCTTCTTCACGCCGCCGGTCGCCGGTGCCTTTTCGGGCAGCTTTCGTCGCGAGTTGCTTGCGCGGAGCTTCCCCCCTGTCGACTTCGGCGGTCTGCTTCGTTCGAGCCATTTCCAGTAAAACCGATTTAATAAATTGATCAAATGCGTAACCAAGATAATCGATTTGCGCGCTCTTATATAGATCTATTGCCCCACTTAATTAATTTTGTTCATTGGGGAATATTGGTGTTCGACACGAAATAAATATATTGGAGGTACTTAATAATAATATAACACTTTATTTAACACCATATGTACAGAGTAAGCATATGAAACAATAATAGTCGGTGATATAAATTGGCGCCCTTATCGCTGATAGCGATCTCTTCCAGGCAACCTTGCAGGGAGAGGAATAAGTGAACTGGACGGTGCTATATCTTAATAAACTCACATAAAAATATATACTTATATACACATGTGAAAAATAATACAATAAAGATAGACTTACATACGATTAATACAAATAAATACTAAAAATATGCAAGTAAATAACAAATAATAGCAACTTGTACATTTATATCGTAATTATAATACCTGTAGTAAATTTTTCTTATGTTTTTTATTTTATTGCATAGATGGGTGGACGAGCTCACAGCCCACCTGGTGTCAACGGTTACTGGAGCCCACCCACCTTGAGATATAAGCTATAAGGTCTCAGTATAGTTACAACGGCTGCCCCGCCCTTCAAACTGAAACGCATTACTGCTTCACGGCAGAAATAGGCAGGGCGGTGGTACCTACCCGCGCGGACTCACAAGAGGTCCTACTACCAGTGAAAACAGATAATACCCCAAATGTTACACATTTGGGGTAAGCAGCGGCTTGGCTCTGCCCTAGCATTTCTGAAGTCCATGGGCGACGGTAACCACTCACCATCAGTGGGCCGTAAGCTCGCTTGGATTGTCAAAGTTACATTAAACATTTAGGTATTCGAAATCGAAAGACTCCAAAGTAACTTTTTTACAAAACGCTTACAACACAAGACAAGACACGTTCAGACCTCAAACACCAAACCAGTCGATCATTTAAGCAACTACGTGATTCGTATCAAAACCTCACAAATTACTCGGTAAATTCGATAATTTTAGATTTAACAAAAACTTTCAACAAAGCTTAATGGTGACTCGATTGAATATGTAATTTGATTTCATACATTTAGCTATAATTTTTAGTTGGATCTAAAAAATTTGTAAATAATAATTCTATATATAAAAATGAATTGCTGTTTCGTTAGTCTCGTAAAACCGAGAACGGCTGGACCGATTGGCTAATTTTGGTCTTGAATTTTTCGTGGAAGTCCAGGGAAGGTTAAAAGTTGAGAAAATATAAAGCTCGGAATTGTATAAAAACAAACAATTTTGTTTTCCTTTGATGTGTCTTTATTTATCGATTGAGGCACTACGAAGTCTGCGGGTCAGCTACTTATGATAAAAAAGAAGAAGTATTTTGATGTGTCTCACCAGTTATCTTTGGATATGTGGTCTTTGTTCGAGCTATACAGAACAAAGATGATTAAATCAAGTTGAAATAAATGACATTTGTTTTGGGCGATATAGTTGTCGATTTCAATAAATCAATAAGCTCCAATGGCTCGACAAAATAAAACTCCAACACCAAAAAAAAAGAATCTGAAAAATTATTTTTTTTTTTTCAGGTTTTCCCAATACAGATAAATGCGGCCCTGAAAAGGGCCTTTGTCAGTAACGAGACAAAAAAAAAACAACAGCAATAGATAAATTAATTTATTTAAAAAAAAAAATAGCTTCACCGCCGAAGCCGTATAGCGTTCTCCCTTGCCTCTTCAAAGCGTAGACCACGTCCATGGCTGTTACGGTTTCCTTTAGCGTGCTCTGTGTAAGTAACCGCGTCCCGGATAACGTTCTCGAGAAAAATCTTTAGAACGCTGCGTGTTTCCTCGTAAATCAGGCCGGATATACGTTTGACGCCGCCGCGTCGCGCCAATCTTCGAATGCGGGCTTCGTTATTCCTTGAATATTATCTCTGAGAACTTCCGGTGCCGTTTCGCGCCTCCCTTCCCAAGCCTTTCCCGCCTTTCCGCGACCCGTCATTGTTGCGTCAGCTTTCAAACTCAAACCGTAATGGCGTCAAATTATACACGCCGCAAGAATTTATATTGACTGTTAGTGTTTTCATTTATTTATTATGAAGGTGAATTGTGTTAGTGACTTGTCGTATTTACGAGTACTAGTGATCCCGCAGTAGTCGAAATTCGACTATAATAATTGAAATTGTAAGTTTGTACATTATTATGATTGTATTTTATACTTCTATAATCACTAATTTCGCCAAGACTACACTGTAAAAAATTAACAAAGACAAACAATATTTAATCTATTCTCAATTTGACAACAGACGTCAAGAACAAAAGTTTGACAATAAATAGTATGCACGCGTGTGTGCGTCAAATACATGGTATGTAGTGTGTGTAATGTTTTCTTTATCGATTAATGTATCTTTATGCATTATTTAAAAAAAAATTAGCATTGTGCACTTCTTCTCTATATTCTCTATAATGTGGAAAATTCATACTCCTCCGTCCGCGCATTTTCGTAAAAGGGATACAAAGTTTTTGCTTTACGTATTAATTTTACGAGTATTAGCGTTTTAGAGCTCACTTTAATTATTGTATGTAAAATAATAGAATAGGTATCTGTTTTTATTTTGCGCTATAATAGCTTGCCTCCAGAATCTTATAGGAGGGATAATGCGATTAAAATTTTCAATACCGAAAAATTCTATTAATGTAAGTACTGACATTGTGTTTTTTTTTCTATATCGTGGAAGGGATGTCGTCTCGTTTTTCAATTGTTTTAAATTTTATATTCATTAGTTGTACTAAATGATTCAATGGACTCGCGATCCCGTCATGGTCCCCGTTACCATAGGCCATGAGGTCGAAATTTCAATTTTAATGTATATCTGTCTCAAGCGCGAATGCACGTCTGTTTCGCGACAGTAATACATACGGAATAGTTAATTACTGGTGGTAGGACCTCTTGTGAGTCCGCACGGGTACCACCGCCCTGCCTATTTCTGCCGTGAAGCAGTAATGCGTTTCGGCTTGAAGGCGGGCAGCCGTTGTAACTATACTGAGACCTTAGAACTAATATCTTAAGGAGGATGGCGCATTTACGTTGTAGATGTCTATGGCTCCGGTAAACACTTAACATCGGGTGGGCTGTGAGCTCGTCCACCCATCTAAGCAATAAAAAAAATCATTATTTAAATAATACAATCTACAATAATGAGTATAGTGAGCCCGCACGGTGGCTCAATATCCAGTCTATTCTTTCACAAAGCACCATGCAATCCTCGTGCTTAAAGGTGCTCATATTAAGGTCTGATGACCACTAAACCAAATAGCGAAATAGTTCGCATACTGTTTATCAAACACGCAAAACAAAAATAATATTTCAACACCCCACAATAGGATAGGTTTTTTAAGGATTTTATGACTGGTAACTAAGTCCTTTACGTTATGTCTTATTTCAATTATATTTTTATTTCTTATGAAAAATGATATATGGAGTGAATGAAATGAAGATGATTAATTTGAGAACATTAACCAACTGGGACGAAATTAAATGAAAAAATGAGATGAGCTGATAGGGGATGAAATGTAATCTCAGTAAAATGGTGTCATTTACTGAACTTTTTCCAGTGACTTTTGTAGGATCCGAAAGTTACGTCCAGCGGCTTTGTTTATTTTCCCGCATTTGTTATTTTCACAGATACTAAACAGTTAATAACCACCGTTTATTAAAAAAAAATAACCAAACTTTCCAACCTAAAAGTACATGTTATATCCGCAACATGCTTGTCAGATACAGAATAAAGTTATCAGCACATGCTTCGTCAAAAGACATACTACTTCAGCTGCAAGCATCGTCAATAACCACCGTTATTACACATTTAAACCTGAACAAACACTAAATAGACAAAATAAAACAAATCACACAACCCACTTCTCGCGTTCCCGCCAAAAAGTCGCCCAACAATACGTATCGAATACTAAAATACCCTCAAAATCAATAAATAAACTTCCTCATCGTGATTGTGCTTACAAAAACTCCACGATAATAGCACACGTCGTAAAACGAACCAAGATAAAATTATAAAAAGGTGACATTTTAAAACTCACGGGAGTGAAAAAAAAAACAACAACAAATGGCGCCAACGAAAGTACCCAAGAAACCTTTAAGTCTATGGAGAAGTCGTGGACAAGCCGATATCGAAAACGAAAAAATCAAAAAAAAAAGAACTATCAAAGCTTCTCGATCTATCTTTACAAATTACTGAGGGCCGTCACGCAAGACAACCTGGGCACTCAAGAAGCGATGTTGATTATGAATAACTTCGTTAACGATATGCTGGAGAAGATAGCCGTGGAAGCCGGAAGGCTGGTCGCCCACGGCAAAGAATACTCTGGGCAGCAGAGAAATCCAATCTGCCGTCAAGTGCTGGTCCCGGGAGAGCTGGCCACACACGCCAACTCCGAGGCATGAAGGCCATAAGCATGTACCATTTGAGCAAAAAAAGACTCCAAAAGCAACGACTCGGAATGATTGATGACAGTTAAAATTTATATTTAAAAAAAAAAGCAAAGGAAATCAGTCTAATATTTTTTTTTTATTAATTGAGATATGTATTTCGAACATGGTCCTTTCGGGACCGAACATTTTCAATATAAATAAATAATAGTTTAAATAAAAAAAACGCTTTTAAGAAAATCCAACTGAAAAATTGAAAAAATTTAATAAATTTGAATTAAAAATTGTGTAAGAAAAAATGAATTTATTGGTAAAAAAAAAGCGTGGGGTGCTTTTCAGGATATTATCAAAATAACCCTCTACTCATATCTGTTCGTAAAATATTTATAACTATACTGATACCATGCACCCCACGCTTTTTTTTATAATTAATCATTTCTTCCTACACTATTTTTAATTAAAATTTATTAAAATTTATTTTCTATTTTTTCATTTTTCAATTTCAATGTTTTTAATTTATTTATTTATTTTTGTATTGTCGTCGCCCCTTAATAGTATGCCAAATTTCGAGTTAATCCGATGTTGTGAAGGGTGTCAAATCATGTCAAGATTCCGTTACATACTAACATATATAGTCTGAAGCTAAATAAAAGCGTATTAAAAAAAAAGTCTAGAATTATGTACAGTATTTTTTATCGATTTACCTACTTAAGCTACGTACGTCGAGCTATTTCGCTTTTTACATAATGAATGGTAATAGGTACCAGTCAGTGGTGATACTGCTACATGGCAGAAATAATCTAAATTTTAGCACATAATTAATATGGAATTCAATAATGCACAACACACTAAATCTTCCACCTACCTACTTAGTTTAATACATCAATAAATATTGCGGGTTATGTTTTTGTAACTGCACAAATACTTTATTTATCATACTTGAATTAGACGCTGTTTCATCTTATCCTTGCCCTTGTACCGCTTGTTTTTATTGCTTAGATGGGTGGACGAGCTAACAGCAGTGTTAAGTGGTTACTGGAGCCCATAGACATCTACAACGTAAATGCCGCCACCCGCCTTGAGATATAAGTTCTAAGATCTCAGTATAGTTACAACGGCTAGCCCAGCCTTCAAACCGAAATGCATACTGCTTTACGGCAGAGATAGGTAGATGGTACCTACCCGTGCGGACTCTCAAGACGTCCTACCACCAGTAGATGTGAGGTCACCCCAGCAACTCCTCTATTCCCACTCAGACCTATCAGATGTCATCTCCCATTCGCTCTCTTCTCTCCTAGAAGTCAATCAATCAATCGCAGAGTCAATCCAAGCCTTTTTAGAACGCCCTCCCTGACATTATATATATGACATTATATATATTATATAGTTTATAATTAAACTCGCTGTGTGTGTCTTAATATAAGTGGCTACAGATTAGAAAAAGAGGTCAGAGGGGGGCATTACGATGCTCAACAATGAGCGATCCACTGAAGGAGGAGGATGAGGGATGTGTCTTAACAACGAAATGTAGCAAGATTTTAGTTTAAAAATAAAAACAAAATAAAAAAAACGTGTGGCACTCGGTAATGCCGCGGTAAAACAATTTTTTATCTACTTATGCAATTATAATAAGACTTTAATAATTTCATATTAAAACAATAATAAAATAAGACCACGCTGTATTTACAAAAACATTAACAAAAGCAAAACATAAACTGTCCCCTCAGACTCATAAGCTAGACCGCGCGAGAGAGAGATGGACAGACTTTTCATGATGCGCATACATTGCGACGTCACGCCGCGCGCTTATTCACAAACACTACACAAGCGTGTGAATGTGTTGAACGCGAGCTACATTGTAGGCGGAGTGGGGGTGTTAGGTTTTATTTTCGTTACGGAATTTCTTGATTCGGTCGCCGCGCTCAAAGCCCACGATAAAAGCTATGCGATAGCCTTAAAAGGGTCTTCAAATTTTAATTCCGAAACCCTTAAGAAGTGACTTCAGAACAAGCACAGCGGTCCAAGCGATGAGGCTGCTGACGCACACACAACAACAGATTACGAGTAGAAGCAGCTCGTGGTTCAGATAGTCCAGGAGGCGCATGTCTGCGGCCGGCGCGCGCATGTGGTCGGCGCCCCCGGGCCGCAGCAGGCGCTCCGTCCACCAGGCTACGCGCTGCGCCGGGGACAGCCGGACGTCGCTCACCAGGCCACGGAATCTCAACACGCTACTCCGGTACCTGGAGTATCACATTCACACTCAGACAGTCAAAAAGGGGTACAAAGTTTTTGCTTCACGTATTAATAACGTAAATACATAATATAAATCTCAGCTACAGTTCTTCTCTGTAATTAAAGTTAAGAAACATAAACTTAACAATTCACCAACTTATCGTTCTCTATGACTTCCACAATGGCCGCTTTGAACTCCTCAGCAGTAACGGTTTCCGCATCCAGATACAACCCCATGCCGTGGTGAACGTAATTGTCCACGTTCAACCATTGGTCAGCCAGGAATGGTATCCCGATCAGAGGTAGCCCGCATTCTATAGCCTCTTCTGACGTCTGCAGCCCTCCCTGGGTTATCACCAGCTTCACGTTCGGATGTCCTGGGTAATAAGGGGGTTTTACGAATAACTTTATTCCGATAAAATGGCGATGGACTTCACAATGTTAATGCAACTTGGAACATGAGGTGATGGCTGTCGCAGCCTTCAGACAAAGAGGCTTGTTTGCTTGGCGGTAGATCTTTACAAAACGGCCTTAGGAATTTAAGAGGTCGTCCCTTTACCTAAGTGGAGCTAGGGATTACGTAGAAAATCAGACAAGAGAGTGAATATACCACAAATGACTACAGAGCATGGGAGTCCGATCCTAAACATATCAGTCTTTAGGGCCTTAGGATGAAGTTTGACCAAATACCTCAAAGCCGTTAAAAGTATTCCCCATTTTTTTTTCCTACCTAAGAAAGCCTTGGAGGCTATTTCAGCATAACTTTAACTAATAGGTGAGCTCACGGGGCTCAACCTGACGACGTTGCTAACACGAACCCTAGAAAAAACCATGCTTCGCAGAATCTACAACCGGATCGGAAACGCGACCCACTGAGAAGATCCGGCGAGAAACTCAGTGGGCTGTGTCTGTGGGTTAATTTACTCGTCGAGCACTTCGTTGCAAGCGAATTCTCCCTATTTTCCCATGAATAATCAGAAAGACTTGAAGAGGCGCCTGCCGTTTTGCTTAAGTGTGGCTAAGTGCTCGATCCCAGCAGGCGCTATGGGGGTCTGCACGCGCCGTCTCGTCTCCCACGAGCTATCAGTTCAATACGTGATTCAAACGAAGGACGACCACATATCTTTGTGTACAAATTAACCCCTACAAAATCGTATTGAGAATCATTCGTAACATAAACAGAAGTACAACAATCCAAATCTGGTTTTATTCATATAAGTTAAGTTAAACCTTCACTCGACATTACCCTCAAGCAACTAGACACTCACTGAAGACATCGGCCTGCGGGAACCACCGTCCGGTCCTCACGTTCTCCGGCATCCCCTCCACCACGTCGAGATCCCACTTCCACAGCACCTTGTACGGCAGCTCACGGAACACGCTCGCGAACATCCGCGTCAGCTGACGAGGCAGCTTTGAAGGAGGAACGTTTGTGCCGAAGCTCATGTAGATCACGCCGGTGTCAGATGAATCCAAATACACTTGGAGATCCTGGAGGTAAAGACTTTTATTAATATTATGAAATGTTCACCTGCGGTTCGCCGCTGAATAACCATCAAGGAGCCGCTGGAGAGGACGAGGACTTGAAGAGCATCAAATGAGTGATGAGTTCCGTAATCTCTGATTCAGGCTGTGCTTTCCCAGCATCAAAGCGCCGCCAATTTATCATCTGTCAGGGAGCCTAAGCGGTGGGAACGACCATAACATAATCATATAGGTCGTATGCTCGTCAGCATTTACAAATAAAACAAAACCTTAAGTGAGACCACAAAACTCACCCTTGGCAATTCCTTCGCAGGATTACGATTGATATTCCCGATGTAATGAACGTTCTGCGGCAAAGGACGGTTATTGTCCCACAACGGGTTCAAGTTCAAGAGCATGGCGTCCACGTTCCTCCTTAAACTCCTAAGAGGAGGTGCATCATTGAAAATACCTTTAAAATCTCATTCTTTTTGGCCTCGTTCGCATCAAAAACCGATTGCACGTACAGATTTCTAAGCATTTCGCTAATCCTTTCCGAGGTCGTTAGGTCGTAGATCTTCTGATGAAATAACGAAGGGTGAAAAGTCCAATGGTCGGGCAGGCCCATGGTGTCAGGGTTGCCGGGACTAGTGCCCATGGAACTGATCTGCAGCACTGGAACTTTGTACAGGTACGACCAGATCAATATCGGTCGGAACCAAGCTTATAAAATTAGCAGATCGAATTGGGCATTACGGATCAATTTCTCAATATCCGCCAAACGAAGTTGCTCTGCAAACATCTTCGGCGTCACGTCAAAAATAACATTTACGCCGTCGTAAATAAAGTTTTCTTTCCCGAATTTAGCTATTGAAACTTCCTGGCTCCACAGCGAGTAAGAGATCGGACCCACGTCTATTTCAGTGAGGTTCCGTGGGGTATCTCCCTTCGGATACGCTGGGTTCGTGGTTATAAATGTTACTTGATGGTTCTTGGTTAGCTCTTCGATTATTGGGCGGAAGATCAGTTGATGGCTGTATGACGGCGTGGGCACGACAATAAGAATCCTTGCCGTGCACGTGTGCGGCGCACAGCAGGCTAACGCTATGACCACCCTCAGGATCATGGTGTACGTTTCGCGCTGTGGCTTCACCAGCCTTTGTTATCTACTAGACTGTTTTTGTTTTTATGTACCCACTACTATGTTAAATTCGAAATATATATTTGGATTACGCAATATCATGCGATGCGTATTTCCTTACTTTTTGCGAGTATTAGACATAATGAGTAGCACGTTCATGTTGTTGCAGTAACGTGACCTGAAAACCTGTATCCGAATCTTCGGAAACAATATAATGGCGATAAGATGACTGGTGGTAGGACCTCTTGTGAGTCCGCGCGGGTGGGTACCACCACCCTGCCTATTTCTGCCGTGAAGCAGTAATGCGTTTCGGTCTGAAGGGTGGGGCAGCCGTTGTAACTATACTTGAGATCTTAGAACTTATATCTCAAGGTGGGTGGCGCATTTACGTTGTATCTTGTCTATGGACTCCAGTAACCAATTAACACCAGGAGGGCGGTGTGCTCGTCCACCCATCTAATAAATAAAAAAATAAAAGAAACACGAGATTAACTCATAACAGTAGTTTTGTTTTGTTTCACCACAATCGACGGGTATCACGATGAAGCATCCACCATCCACCAAGGGACATGCGGGACAAGTCTTTATTCTATACAGTAATGGTTGTGTCTTCAAACCGGAGGGCCGTGACTGCTTCGCGACAGAATAGACTGGATGGTGGTACCTACCCGGGCTGACAGGACTTACCTACCAGCTGTTACGCAAATTAGAATTATTGCTGGTCTCGTATTTATGACATGATTAATTTCGTATTCATGAATATCGAAGAATCTAGTAGCGCCTAGAACGCTCGAGAAGTACAACGCCATCTATTGACAGATAGCGGAAATTACTACTAGAGATGTGTGGAATATTCTCGATAATTCAAGGGATGAGGTATCGGCTATAAAAGCGTTGCAGAGATGGCACGCAGTCAGTCAGTAATCGAACTACTCGAAGCGAAACAGCGAACGGTTCACCTGAAGCGAAGCGAAATAAGCGAATTGAGAATTTTAATGTAGTGAAGTGTTCTATGTGTTGAATACAGTGTTAACTTGTAATTCGGTAGAATTTTATTTATCCCGAACCCCAGCGCGTAACAATATGCATGAAATTGGGGCCATGCCGTAGGCCGTGAAAGTTTATGAGTGCTTATGAAACCGAAACAGGGTGGTCGTGCCTACCCTCGAGCACAAAATACCAAAAACGGTATTGCTAATAAGTGGTTTATTTGTGCATTTGTATTACTCGGTTATTTCCTACGAGAGCTTTGATCGAAGCCTGGAATTTTAAATCTGGTAATCGTGTATCGATACTACACTTTAGGCGACACTTTAGGCACATTAGGTGATTTACGTTATAAACTAGTGCTGCTCGACATAGCGTTGCCTAAATTGGATTGTGCTTGAACATTCCCTGACGAATAATTGTGTTTCAAAAATAATTTATATTCTAATATTAGCTGAGTCCCGCGATGTTACTCGCGGTTATTATCGTACCGGGGGTAACGCCGCGGGGCGAAGCTATTCTAAAAAAAAGTAGCCTAAGTTACTCCTTATATCATCAGCTACCCATCAGCGAAAGTCTCGTCAAAATCGGTCCAGCTGTTCTAGAGATTCCCCGGAACAAACAGACAGACAGACAAAATTTTAAAAAAATGTTTATGTACTGTGTATACATCCCTGTAGGTGGCGGCTTCCCCCCGGTGAAGGTCAAGGGGCGACCTAAGGGGGTAGAGGCCGCGCGGCGCGCTACCAGCACTCTGGCGCGCTGCCAAGGAGTATCTATAATAGAGCAACCGGTTGGCGGTGTATCAGGTCCCGACCCGGCAGGCTGGTTCTGGTCCAGCGGGGTATTCCGGGACACCAGCGGCACCGTCTTCCGTAGCGAGACGGAGCCTTCGAGGCGAATCGAAGGCTCTGAAACGTCGGCTGGGCGTCCTTGGGGTGAGCTGCGCTATCTGGTTGCAGTGTTGACCGCGGTAACCCCCTACCTCATCCGAGTTCTGACCTCGGAGGGGATCGGACGCTTGCGCGAAGAGTGCAGGGGAGTCATTTAGTGGGTAGGGCCCTCAAGTTCTTTGGTTCCGCGGTCTGCTCCCAACACCTTGCAGATCGTCAAGTCCCATACACCCCGTGCGCCCTCTAGGCGCGGGGACCTCGTAGGAGGCTCGGACCCAGTCCCGAAAAAAAAAAGTACTTAATTTTTTTTTTTTTTTGTTGCTTAGTTGGGTGGACGTGCTCACAGCCCACCTGGTGTTAAGTGGTTACTGGAGCCCATAGACATCTACAACGTAAATGCGCCACCCACCATGAGATATAAGTTCTAAGGTCTCAGTATAGTCACAACGGCTACCCCACCCTTCGAACCGAAACGCATTACTGCTTCACAGCGGAAATAGGCGGGGTGGTGGTACCTACCCGTGCGGACTCCCAAGAGGTCCTACGGTGGTAGGTAGGAAAATTCAAACCCGCAAAATTATAATTTGCGTAATCACTGGTGAGTGATTACGCAAATTATAATTTTGCGGGTTTGAATTTTATTACACGATGTTATTCCTTCACCGTGGAAGTCAATCGTGAACATTTGTCGAGTACGTATTTCATTAGAAAAATTGGTACCCGCCTGCGGGATTCGAACACCGGTGCATCGCTTCAACACGAATGCACCGGACGTCTTATCCTTTAGGCCACGATGACTTCCAAATAATAATAATTCGTTAATAATTAATAATAATAATAATTCGTTATTTTATTAGTACAAACAGACACTCCAATTTTATTTATTTGTATAGATATGGACGCATTGTGTACACAGATGAGTTTGTTAATAATGCATATATATGCTTCGACTTTGGTTTTGTTTTGAATGAAACATTAGTTCGTTCACATTTTGCGGGCTTCTTTGCCAGAAACAGACCATGCATGGTGACCTTGTCAACCAAAAGAGTGAAATATAGACAATCAGCAATCGTGTCAAACATGACACTCTGTTTGAGCGACTGCTCCTGAGAAAACTATCGCCATATATTCTCCTCAGGCCGAGCAATTCGGCTGTAGAAGCGGCCGGTCAACGACTCTGCAATTGACCCATGTTCTGTCAATACACGGTAGCGGTCCTTCCCGATATCGATAGTGTGTGGTACGAGGGGCTGAACCGAAAACTGCGAGACGCATGCCTACCGGACGCTCACGTGTGACTGCTTTTATAGTACCTGGAGGGTAGAACCTTCATTGTTGCGAACAAGGGCGCACGGTCTTCCGTGCGTCCCATAATGGCCGGGGTTCCGCAGGGAAGTGTCCTGTCCCCCTATACGCCCTCTACACAAACGACATCCCCACTCTGAAGGGTCACCTTGGAGGTGGACGGATAATGTGGTTGGCCTTGTTCGCGGATGACTCAGTCTACTGACTAAACTTAAAATACTAAAATAAAGTCAACATTTAGTATTCGACCGGTCGGGAAACAGTTGGAACAATTCACCAGCCTATCATTTTCTATGACTTCCAGAATGGCTTCTCTTAACTGCCCAGCAGTAACTGTTTCCGCGTTCAGGTATAGCCCCGTGCCGTGGTGAACGTAATTGTCCACATTCAGCCTTGAAGATTATAATTTGAAGGCTTATTACCGAAAATCCCCAAGTCACGACCTAACAATTAAATCGGGTGATACATACAGGCTTGGTTGGATGTTAACCAGCTGCCCAAATGGAATTTCCCGGCTTTTGTTCAAATTTTAACATGTTGTAAGATAGACACACTGATTCTTCTAAATAATATTGAATAATCGTAAATATTTTTATATGCTCGAAGCGAATTTTTCATTGAAAATTACTGTTAGGGTTACTTTTCAGAGCGATTCGTTACTATTAAAACAATTGAGAAAGTACCAAATAAGTGACTCTCGCGAGACTGCTCGGCAGACGGAATCGTCGTGGCGATGGTCGATGGCGTTCCGGCGGATACCTGGTTTACTGGTGGTAGGACCTCTTGTAAGTCCGCACGGGTAGGTACCACCACCCCGCCTATTTCTGCCGTGAAGCTGTAATGCGTTTCGGTTTGAAGGCTGGAGCAGCCGTTGTAACTATACTGAGACCTTAGAACTTATATCTTAAGGTGGGTGGCGCATTTACGTTGTAGATGTCTATGGGCTGCAGTAACCACTTAACACCAGGTGGGCTGTGAGCTCGTCCACCCATCTATGCAATAACAAAGTCAACTGCTTCGCGAGTGGATCTTGAACAAATTTCATTTGTGTGCCATCTATATTTGGCTCTTTTGGTTGACAAGTCGCGGACCCATAGATCAGCGGCATACACGCAGCGATACGCTCGACCGGGTTCTGGTAAAGAAGCCCGCAAAATAAAACCGAACGGATCCTTCTTTCAAAACAAAAACAAAATTGAAATATGTATTAGATTACTAATATTCTCAGCTGTGTACACAGAGCGTACATACGTTTGAATATAATATAATTTTATAATACGCTCGTACGTCAGCGAATGTCTAAACACAATTCAATTTAGGTTACGTTATGTCAAGCAGCACTAGTAGTCCGGTCAATTTAGACATTCGAAGTTACATAAAATCCCAACAAGCTGAATTTCTGTGAAATTGTTCAAAACATAATTATAAACAATGTCCAGAAGTTCCCCGTCATTCCCCTGTAAGGAAAATAGAAAAAAATTATTCAAGGTCAAAGGTCAAAAAAATGAGTTTTTCGAGATTTTCGGCAAAACGGTAAGTTTTATCACAAAAGTACCTCAGACAGAAATTGTAGATCACAAAATTATCTATAAAAAATGTATCAATACTTTTTTTCTTACGAGCCATCGTTTCTGAGATATAACGATTCAAAAAGTCATAAAAGTTGTTATCGTCATCATATGCACACGTTACCACGCCACCTAAACATGAGATGCATAATTATGATTTTTTTCGGGCATAAAACCGATGCTATCCGATTGTAACTATACTGAGATCTTAGAACTTATATCTCAAGGTGGGTGGCGCATTTACGTTGTAGACGTCCATGGGCTCCAGTAACCACTTAACACCAGGTGGGCTGTGAGCTCGTCCACCAATATAGGAAAGAAAAAAAAAACCTCATATGTTCCGTGCTTAGAGACCGCGCGGGCTGTATGAGTCTTTAAGGTCCCCGGATGCTGGGAGCGGATCGTGGGCTCTAAGATGGTTAAGGGTCTTACCCACCAAACGACTCCCTTTGCAATCTCACATTCAACGTCCGATCTCCGCCCGAGGTCAGAAACCGGGCACAGTAAGGTGTTCCCACGGTCAACACTACAACCAGACTCGCGGCGTGACACCCGACCAAACGTCAGTGGCCTAACGGATAAGACGTAATGTGTGCTCGTACCGAGACACGGTTCCCATAATTAAAAATAACCAAATGGACCAAAATTCTCACGCCAAATAACGTATCTAATAAAACCAAGTGAAGTAACCATATGAAGTGAACCATATGAAGTAGTAGCAATATTGTTTGTATTGTTCCTCGTATAGTGAGCTCGAGGTTAGGCACAACCATCCTGCTTGTACTGGTGGTAGAACCTCTTGTGAGTCCGCACGGGTAGGTACCACCACCCTGCCTATTTCTGCCGTGAAGCAGTAATGTGTTTCAGTTTGAAGGGTGGGGCAGCCGTTGTAACTATACTGAGACCTTAGAACTTATATATCAAGGTGAGTGGCGCATTTACGCTATAGATGTCTATGGGCTTCAGTAGCCACTTAACACCAGGTGGGCTGTGTGCTCGTCCACCCATCTAAGCAATAAAAAATAAATAAATAAAAAGCTTGCATAAACTTTCATGGCTTGTATGTTGGGATATTAATACGTTGGCAGGTACCTTAACTACGGTTTCAAAGATACCAAAGGATCTTAACAAATGCTCACGAATGGCTTTAACGGTGAAGGAATAAGATCGTGTCATAAATACCAAATTCGTTGTAGCTTTAATTTCCCGTAATAACTGGTTAACTGGTCTTGTAAGCCCGGTTAAGTATAACTATAGCCTATTTATGCCGCTAAACCGCCATGCCTTCCGATTTGAAGAGACAATCATTAGGTATAGTATAGAATTGCGACTCGACGGTGGATGCTCCATTAGATCCTTTGGTCCTATAGATTCCGGTGACAATAAACAAAACTACATACTTTTACTGTTTAATCTTGCATTTCTTATTGTCGTTATATCGCTTTCGACGATTTGGGTACTTTACACTTCTTGAATGTGGTAAAAGCGGATATGGAGGAGAATGACCCAACCCAGAAGGATGTCGAAGACCGGGCCTTAGTGAAAGAGCTTAATTAGAAAAGTCGACCCTGGCACCAAACCGGGAAAACGCTTGGAAGAAAAAAAAGACACTTCTCGAGTCATTTGAATGCAACAACTTTAAAGTAGTATTAAAAACGAAGGACACAATCGCATGATATTGTGTAATCCAAATATATATTTCGAGTTCAACATAGTAGTGGGTACATAAACAAAAACAATCTAGTAGATAACAAAGGCTGGTGAAGCCACAGCGCGAAACGTACACCATGATCCTGAGGGTGGTCATAGCGTTAGTCTTTTGTGCGCCGCACACGCACGCGGCAAGGATTCTTATTGTCGTGCCCACGCCGTCATACTGCCATCAGCTGATCTTCCGCCCAATAATCGAAGAGCTAACCAAGAACCATCAAGTAACATTTATAACCACGAACCCAGCGTATCCGAAGGGAGATACCCCGCGGAACCTCACGGAAATCGACGCGGGTCCGATCTCTTATTCGCTGTGGAACCAGGAAGTTTCAATAGCTAAATTCGGGAAAGACAACTTTATTTACGACGGCGTAAATGTTATTTTTGAGGTTATGCCGAACATATTTGCAGAGCAACTTCGTTTGGCGGATGTTGAGAAATTGATCCGTAATGCCCAATTCGATCTGCTAATTTTAGAAGCTTGGTTCCGACCGATATTGATCTGGTCGTACCTGTACAAAGTTCCAGTGCTGCAGATCAGTTCCATGGGCACTAGTCCCGGCAACCCTGACACCATGGGCCTGCCCGACCATTGGACTTATCACCCTTCGTTATTTCATCAGAAGATCTACGACTTAACGACCTCGGAAAGGATTAGCGAAATGCTTAGAAATCTGCACGTGCAATCGGTTTTTCATGCGAACGAGGCCAAAGAGGATGAGATTTTAAAAGGTATTTTCAATGATGCGCCTCCTCTTAGGAGCTTAAGGAGGAACGTGGACGCCATGCTCTTGAACTTGAACCCGTTGTGGGACAATAACCGTCCTTTGCCGCAGAACGTTCATTACATCGGGAATATCTATAGTAATCCTGCGAAGGAATTGCCAAGGGTGAGTTTTATGATTTCACGTAAGGTTTTGTGTTATTCGTAAAGACTGACAGGCATACGACCCGGATGGAAGTCAGTCAAGGTCGTGCCCATCGCTGAGGGTTCTCTCACAGGCGGTATTTCAGCGGCGCAGTTATGCTGGGAAAGTACAGCTTGAATTAGAGAATACTAAACTCTTCACTCACCTGATGTTCTTTTAGTCCTCGTCAGCGGTAGGGTTCCTCAATGGTTATATCAGCGGCGAAAGGGAGGCGAGTACTTTTAATATTAATAAAAACTCTTGTATTATGCAATAGAGGTGCAAAAAACGGGCTTAATTTACTTAGTAACACTCGTGTATTGCGTGATGCTCGTAGAGAAACGGGAATGCGAATGTGTCGTGGGTGAGTTCAAAATTCAAAATTACATTCTTTGGCGATCGATTTATGAAAGAAAATCTTACGTCTTCAAGGAGGATTCAATGGATCCTAAAGAGGCGGCGTCACCAGCGTGTAAACTCTAAATTCAAAACTGCTTTTAATGCGCTCATCATCTTTTACGTACTCAACAAATGCTCACGATTGACTTCCACGGTGAAGGAATAAGATCGTGTAATAAAAATCAAACCCAAAAAATTTTAATTCGTGTAATTAGGTACTGGTGGTGGGGCGTCTTTTAAGTCCGCACGGGTAGGTACCACCGCATATTTCTGTCGTGAAGCAGTAATGCGTTCCGGTTTGAAAGGCTGAGCAGCCGTCTCATGGTGGGTGGCAGCATTTACGTTGTTAATGTCTCTGGGCACCTCTGGGTAACAATTTTAATACCATATCGTGAGCGCGTCCTCTCATCTTAGCAATAAACAAAAATCTCAGTCGAGTCTATGTATGCTGGAAAAAAATCTTTCAGAATCTTTTTTTTTTATTGCTTAGATGGGCGGACGAGCTCACAGCCCACCTGGTTTTAAGTGGTTACTGGAGCCCATAGACATCTACAACGTAAATGCGCCACCCACCTTGAGATGTAAGTTCTAAGATCTCCTTACAACGGCTGCCCTACCCTTCAGACCGAAACGCATTACTGCTTCACGAAACAGAAATAGGTAAGGCGGTGGTACCTACCCGTGCTGACTCACAAGAGGTCCTATCACCAGTAAGTTGTATACGTTTTTACCTCCAGGATCTCCAAGCGTATTTGGATTCATCTGACACCGGCGTGATCTACATGAGCTTCGGCACAAACGTTCCTCCTTCGAAGCTGCCTCGTCAGCTGACGCGGATGTTCGCGAGCGTGTTCCGTGACCTGCCGTACAAGGTGCTGTGGAAGTGGGATCTCGACGTGGTGGAGGGGATGCCGGAGAACGTCAAGACCGGACGGTGGTTCCCGCAGGTTGATGTCTTCAGTGAGTGTCTAGTTGCTTGAGGGTAATGTCGAGTGAAGGTTCCGCCGTCGCAGCGTATGGTTGTCTTCACAGGACTGTGATTTAACGGCCGTCTGGTGTAGTGCTAAGTGACATGGTCACTACACAAGGAGGTCGCGGGTTCGAATCCCGCCAAGGGAAGATATTTGTATTATAAATATAAATGTCTTTTCCAGGGTTATGGATGTATATTAAACATTAAATATATGTACGTGTATAATAAAAATCTTACATTTATTTCCGTTATCTGGTACCTGTAACACAAGTTCTTTACGTACTTAGCACGGGACCAGTTAACGTGGCGTCATTGTTATTAAATATTTATTTTATTATTTATTTAACTTATATGAGTAAAACCATATTTGGATTGTTGTACTTCTGTTTATGTTACGAATGGTTCTCAATACGATTTTGTAGGGGTTAATTTGTACACAAAGATATGTGGTCGTCCTTCGTTTGAATCACGTATTGAACTGATCGCTCGTGGGAGACGAGACGGCGCGTGCAGACCCCGATAGCGCCTGTTAGGATCGAGCGCTTAGCCGCTCTCAAGCAAAAGGGCAGGCGCCTCTCCAAGTCTTTCTGATTATTCATGAGAAAATAGGGAGATTTCGCTTGCAACGAAGGGCTCGACGAGTAAATTAACCCAGAGACACAGCCCACTGAGTTTCGCCGGATCTTCTCAGTGGGTCGCGTTTCCGATCCGGTTGTAGATTCTGCGAATCACGGCTCTTGCTAGAGTTCGTGTAGCAACGTCATCAGGTTTGAGCCCCGTGAGCTCACCTACTAGTTAAGGTTACGCAGAAATAGCCTTTAAGACTATCACCTTAGGTAGGAAAAAAAAGGAGGAATACTTTTATCGGCTTTGAAGTGTTTGGTCAAAATTCATCCTAAGGCCCTAAAGACTGCTATGTTGTAGGAGCAGACTCCTATGCTCTGTAGTCATTTGTGGTATATTCACTCTCTTGTCTGATTTTCTACGTAATCCCTAGCTCCACGTAGGTAAAGGGACGACCTCTTAAATTCCTAAGGCCGTTTTGTCAAGATCTACCGCCAAGCAAACAAGCCTCTTTGTCTGAAGGCTACGACAGCCATCACCTCATGTTGCAAGTTGCATTAACATTGTGAAGTCCATCGCTACTTTGTCGGAATAAAGTAATATATAAATCCCCCTTAATACTCAGGACATCCGAACGTGAAGCTGGTGATAACCCAGGCAGGGCTGCAGACGTCAGAAGAAGCTATAGAATGCGGGCTACCTCTGATCGGGATACCATTCCTGGCTGACCAATGGTTGAACGTGGACAATTACGTTCACCACGGCATGGGGTTGTATCTGGATGCGGAAACCGTTACTGCCGAGGAGTTCAAAGCGGCCATTGTGGAAGTCATAGAGAATGATAAGTTGGTGAATTGTTAAGTTTATGTTTCTTAACTTTAATTACAGAGAGGAACTGTAGCTGAGATTTATATTATGTATTTACGTTATTAATACGTGAAGCAAAAACTTTGTATCCCTTTTTACGAAAATTGCGCGGACGGAGGAGTATGATATTTCTCACACTTATAGAGAATATAGAGTAGGAGTTCAGAATACTAATATTTTTATAAATTACTAGCGACCCGCCCTCGCTTCGCCTCGGAAACATTAAAACACACATGAAACCAAAAAAAAAAAAACAAAGTTTAAAAAAAGTAGCCTATGTTCATCAGGGACAATGTCGGCTTCTAATGGAAAAAGAATTTTTCAAATCGGTCCAGTAGTTTCGGAGCCTATTCGAAACAAACAAACAAACAAATCTTTCCTCTTTATAATATTAGTATAGATTCATAAAAAAATCCTTAAGGCAATAAAGAAAACATTACACACACTACCGTGTATTTGACACACACACGCATATGTATACATACTCTTTTCTTTAATGTTACACTCTGTGGTCAAATTGAGAATAGATTAATATTGTTTATCTTTAATATTATTTGTCTAAAGTGTAGTCTTGACGCAATCTATGACTATAGAAGTATAATAAATATCTAGTCTTTGACAATAGAACCATAATAGCGTACAAACTTATAATTTCAATTAATTATAGTCGAATTTCGACTACCGGGGACCTCTAGTGCTAATAAAATACATCTAAATTAGTGGACCCGATGTATCTGATACTAAACCAGCAGCCAGTATAGTCTGAGTGTGAATGTGATACTCCAGGTACCGGAGTAGCGTGTTGAGATTCCGTGGTCTGGTGAGCGACGTCCGGCTGTCTCCGGCGCAGCGCGTGGCCTGGTGGACGGAGCGCCTGCTGCGGCCCGGGGGCGCCGCCCACATGCGCGCGCCGGCCGCAGACATGCGCCTCCTGGACTATCTGAACCACGAGCTGCTTCTCCTCGTCATCTGCTGCTGTGTGTGCGTCAGCAGCCTCATCGCTTGGACCGCTGTGCTTATTCTGAAGTCACTTCTTAAGGGTTTCGGAATTAAAATTTGAAATAATTCGGGTTTTTATTAATTCCTGCTGCAGTTGTTGGGATAATGATAATGTATGTAGTCGTCGTGGCCTAAAGGATAAGACGTCCGGTGCATTCGTATGTAGCGATGCAACAACGGTGTTCGAATCCCGCAGGCGGGTACCAATTTTTCTAATGACCTTCTTAACAAATGTTCACGATTGACTTCCACGGTGAAGGAATAACATCGTGTAATAAAAATCAAACCCGCAAAACCTGGTGGTAGGATATCCTGTGAGTCCGCACGGGTAGGTACCACCACTGTGCCTATTTCTGCCGTGAAGCAGTAATGCGTTTCGGTTTGAAGGGTGGGGCAGCCGTTGTAACTATACTTGAGACATTAGAACTTATATCTCAAGCTGGGTGGCGCATTTACATTGTAGATGCCTATGGGCTCCAGTAACCACTTAACACCAGGTGGGCTGTGAGCTCGTCCACCCATCTAAGCAATTAAAAAAAAAATACACACAGACAAACAAATATAAAACTGTCACACAAAGAAACGTCAATGTCATTACGATACAAGGGAGTATTGACTGCGTCACCGGCGCGTAATCAAACAGAGATAGGCAACATTTAAAATACTGCCAACTTTAAATAACCGATTGGTTGAAACGTAAATTAGCACGTATTTTCAACATTAAATGTTGTATGTGTTTGGGATCCCGCCTAAAAGACTGAGGTGGTCAAGTCCAGAGGGTTCCCGTGACATTGAAGTCGTCGTGGCCTAAAGGACTGCACTGTGCATTCGTGTTGAGCGATGCACCGGTGTTCGAATCCCGCAGGCGGGTACCAATCTTTCTAATGAAATACGTACTTAACAAATGTTCACGATTGATTTCCACGGTGAAGGAATAACATCGTATAATAAAAATCAAATCCACATAATTATAATTTGAGTAATTACTGGTGGGACCTCTTGTGGGTCCGCACAGATAAGTAAGGTAAGTATTTTAAGGTCTCAGTATAGTTACAACGGCTGCCCCGCCCTTCAAATCGAAACGCATTACTGCTTCATGGCAGAAATAATTGGGTGGTGGTACCTAGCCGTGAGGACACCGTGTGTGGACTACCCGTGTGTGGAAAGTGTGTTAATAATTGTAAATAGACATGCTTTAACAAAAACCGACTTCAAATAGAAAAAATAATATTCCAAAACAAATTAATATATACACTAAAAACAATAATCATCGAAATCGGTTGGCGTGATATCGAGTTATTGAGTTAATCATCTATTTGTCGCGCACGTACTTAATGCAAATTTAAGACTTATATGGTTTTGTCTGATACCATTATCGGAACTGGACCACACGGGAAGCGTCAGCTTTGTAATAAAAAAACAATCATCAAAATCGATTCACCCAGTCAAAAGTTATGAGGTACCTAACAAAAAAAAAAAAAAATAACATACACTCGAATTGAGAACTTCCTCCTTTTTTGAAGTCGGTTAAAAATAAGGGACCTAATCGTCGACCGTTTTGTAAAATTGTTGTTCACCCCTGAAGCAGCTGCGGGGACAGATGCGCGCGACCGTTACAGCACGTGCGACCCCTACTTACTATTATTATTAAAAACACCGGTGGAACTCGACTTGAATTTTAACGTTATAAAGTAATTAATTTTTTTATCGAAAATTCGTCAAGCGGCAGGTATTTTTTTTGTATTGCTTAGATGAGTGGACGAGCTCACAGCCCACTTGGTGTTAAGTGGTTACTGGAGCCCATGGACATCTACAATGTAAACGCGCCACCCAGCTTGAGATACAAGTTCTAAGGTCTCAGTATAGTTACAACGGCTTCACGGCAAAAATAGGCAGAGTGGTGGTACCTATCCGTGCGGACTCACAAGAATTCCTACCACCAGTATATATGAAAAAAATTAATGAAAGAATTCCGATAGCCCGGAGGCCTTTCCAGTTTCACCAGAACAGATGGGTGGCATGGCCTCCGTCAGTAGAGAAGGGATTTGCTAACAGCAGTCCGACCGTCTCCAGAGAAGATCTAACAACTCAAGGGTAGCTGCTTCGCGAATGTTGCTACCATCGGATCAGAATCGCGATCCGCTGAGAAGATCCGCCAAGAACTCAACGGGTTCGTACAGTTTGTGTACTAGGCAACAGTCTATAGGTAAATTCGGAAGACCATAGAGCAAATTTTGATCTATCAATACAGTCCAAACCTATGAATAAATAAACAAAAAAATATATCTATAATTTACATACAAATTTATCTTTTCTATGTACCGACATCTAGAATCTAATGCTTTGGTAGTCGAGCTTAATAATAATACTATAAAACTTCGCTTTCCATCAAATAAAACGGGACCCCGTAATCACCCCATATAAGATCGCCCTTTTGTTCATTCAATAATTGCACAACAAACGCGACGGAAATAAAACGAATTATCCTACAGATTTCATTCACGGAATTCTCTAACTTATATCAGAGTACAATAGCGTCATAGTTGTATATCAAACGTTCTTGTTTTCCTGGAAAAATATTATTCTATGGACAGATTATGAGCAGGAAAAATTGAACTGTAACATAATGAGCTACGGATGGTATTAGTATGTATGTTTTTTTGTTGGAATTCATAGCGCGTGCCGCTTCGCAGGGGTGCGCGAGAGTCGTTTGTCGTTTCCCGGCTTTTTTTAAATTTTGAAATTCGAATTCCCCTTCAGTCGACGGTTGAATTCGGAAACGATAGGATGTGTATATTTTGATTCTATATTGAAAAAAATTAAAAAGTACATTTCGTAATAAACAATGTGAATAATTTGTTTGTGCTTAAACAGTCAAGTGATTTTAAGAGAAAAATAAAACAGTTACGAAATTAGTGCGCCATTAGGGCCGATGACCTCATTTTAAAAAAGTATTTTAAGTTATTTGTTTTCTTGTTAACATGACGATGTGCAAACAGTTCTTCAGAAAGGTTTTTTGTTGCTGCTAAGAGACGTTCACCGTTCCAGCCTAAGAAGCACCCTTCGAGGAAAGCGAAGCGGAATCACGCTTCAGGAAACACGAAGGCGGGAAAGATCAGACAAAAATGGACTCGCCTAAAATCGTATACAAATATTATTCGAACCCAGCATTCTGTTCACAGAGCGAAGTGGTCTTTCAGAAGGCATGCGTTACCAAAATAGTGGCACCCGACAGACCACGAATGCCTCCGCTGGGAGGTAATTCGCCGAGGAAGATCGAGGTCTGCAACCGTATAGTCAGAACGGATATTTCAGACAATCCAATAAGGATGTCTCCGGCCGGTCGTAACAGAGACGAGCCCCCGGAATTGCCGCCGAAACCGCTCAAATACCAGCCCAGGTTCCAGAGACAGGCGTCCCTGGTCCACAAGCCGACAAGACGCGTCCGATGCAGAACTCGAAGCGAAGACCTAGAAATGGCGCAATTCAAACAGGAAAGGAATTCAAAGCTTAATATCACGATCCACAATGACGGCGTCGACACGCTGAAGGATCGTTACGAAATTATACGCGATATGGATGATTTTGATTATTCGCCGACAAAGAAACGTATAGTTGAAGCAGATCCCAGTGAAATCGAGGAATACAACGTTGACGGACCTGACGAGAACGAATTGAAGGAGATACCTACGGAAATTGTGAAAACGGTCAATGGCAGAACGCATAGATACGCCATCGTGCCCACAGATGACGTCGAGCCGGTCAGAAAGAACGCGGTGACATTCAGTTCTCCTGTCATGTCGCAACAGAATCTAATCGCCACGCAGAAACTTCACGAATTATTGTCGACTCCGCGGAAATTGAGAAGCTATCCCTCACAGCCATCTGTGAGGATAACGCCTAATAAAAACCAAGCGAGCCCCATTAAGTACGGCACGCCTCAAAGAATGGTATCCAGCACCCCGACCGACGGAGTGGCTCGATCCAGATCGTGCGCCAACCTAACTCTCTCACGGAACACATCGCCTATTTCGCCTAAAGCCCAACAGAAGTTGAGTTATGGAATTGGAGATGATGCGGACAGACCGGACGTGTTTGTGACAAGCGTCCGAGAGAAGAGCAGAGACAGTTTTGAGAGAGATTTAAGCAGAGAGAGCAGGAGGGAGAGGAGAAGAGACAAGAATACTGCTGTTATCGTACCAAGGTTAGTATTTTTGAATAGTCTACACCCGGCCTGTTGGATTTTTTTTTATCCTTCCTATGCTGATTGATAGCCTTGAGAGGTTATTTCAGCTTCGCCTTACACGTGGGTGAGCTCACGGGGCTCAAACCAGAGTGTTGTTAACACTGGCCCTAGCAAGAGCAGTGCCTCGCAGAATCTACCACCGGATCGGAAACGCAATCCACTGAGAAGATCCGGCGAGAAACTCAGTGGGCTGTGTCTATGGGTTAATTCGCGGACGGTGCTTGAGGTACCTAAAAGCACCGTTAACGGATCGGGAGGATCCGTAATGACGTATTTAGGGCGACGTCGATTCCCGTAGGTGATACACTTAAGAACTATCAGATAACTACATATATAGTTTTGATTTTTATTGCTATTGGCATAGAATTGTTCGTATTTTGTCTAATTTTCAACGACCCGAAGTAGTTGATGAAAACTAAAGTAAATAACTTTGAGGAGAAACGCTGCTCTAAAAGAGATGCTCGTCGCGATGTACTGAAAGCACGTTCGTCTTGTGATATCTCTTAAAATTAATTATTATAATGATGTGCTCACTTATACGCATTGTGCATTCATGAATTTTCAGGAGTAACATCAGATATATTAGCCACACATGAGAACACCGTGATAATTAGAAAGGGTAGTGGTCGCCATGCCCAAATCGGCTAAGAAGAGATAAAAAAATCTAGTATTTTCTTCGGTATTCGCGTATCGTAGTCTTAATCTAAAGTAATTCTACGGTTTAATCTCGCTTTTGTTTCCGACGATTAGTTATTACGGTTTTGGCATAGAAGAGATGGCCTTTAGCGATAAAGCCTTTGGCACAAATTATACCTACCTCATTTTCAATGTTAATTATCTTTTCTTTGTCTCTCTGATGGGAGAGATTATCCCATCATCTCGTTTTTACTATCTCACCGCCCGCCACCGGAGTAGAGTTCATCCATTCTACCTGGAGCCACTGCGGTCATTTACAATGCGCTTCCAAATATCTTTTTTGCCACGTACCATCCGGCTATGTAATGAGCTCCCCTCCACGGTGTTTCCCGAGCGCTATGACATGTCCTTCTTCGAACGAGGCTTGTGAAGAGTATTAAGCAGTAGGCAGCGGCTTGGCTCTGCCCCTGGCATTGCTGAAGTCCATGGGCGACGGTAACCACTCACCATCAGGTGGGCCGTATGCTCGTCTGCCTACAAGGGCAATAAAATAAATAAAAAAGATGTGTGGTGTCGTGGGACACTGGCTAGGAACGAAGTTCCTTATTATAAAAATACTTGCTGTACCAGTCCGCTTCGCTGTGCATTTAAAATTAACTTTATTATCTCTCACCCCCACAAAGATTCTCTTCATTAACGCCCCCGCAACTGGTGTAGGGAGTCCGACACTCATATAAATATTAGCCTATCCATTAAGTACATGTATCTTCTACATGGATACCAAGTTTCAAGTCAATCGGATGCATGGTTCAGTAGTTATAACGGAACATCCGTAAAAACCACTGTAGATTTATATATGAGTATAGATAGCAAATGATTGTTAGGCAGCCGAAGAAGAGGAAAAGGTAGAGGTAGACCTAAGAAAAATTGGATGGATTGCGTGAAAAACGTTATGTGTAAGAGTTTATACATAACGTTACACATAACGATCGAAACCACTCTAGATTTCTATATTAGTATAGATATAGATTAATTTTAAGTTATATTCGAGGTATAAAGAAAATAATGATTCGGGTATACATTTTTTAATATGATTTTTTTATTGATAAAAAAAAACAACTTTACAAAGTCATCAACTTTTGTTCACAATGATTTATCAAAAAATATATTATAATAATATACAAAGAAACAGCTATTTATATATGAACAATAATAATAACCGTCATCACGTAGACTATACATAAGACACTGTATAGACATCATACTAAGACTATACATAAATAATAAAAATCTTATGTTACGGACGTTTTTTCCCGGTTAGGGTACCCCTCCGCATCGTCCCATAAGGAACTTCGTTCAAAAACTTGCTCTTTCTCTCAAGCCAGAGGCTTCGATGACCGTTGACCAAGATTCGTTTTTCTAGCCACTTAACTGGAGTTTCTCTATATTCCAGAGTGGCACCACCGCCGTCGACAATATCAGAAGACACGTACAAGTCCATATCAAGCTTGAAGACGAGTCCAGGCACCGCATCATTGACAATAGCGACGCTGATATTGACCCTCTGCGGAGGACTCAGCATGGGCCTAAGTTTCTATATGATGTATGCTGTGAGTTCATATTTTTGATAGCAAATTTTTTTTTTTAGGTATTTTATGACCTGGTAACTGAGACCTTTAGGTCGTGTCTTATTTTAATTTATATTGTTATTTTTATGGAAAATGATAATATGGTGTGAAACGAAGATGGTTAATTTGAGACATTAATCAACTGGGATGAAATGAAATGAGATGATATGGCTTGAAATATAATCTCAGTAAAATGGTGGACCTTTACTGAGACTTTTTCAGTGGACTTTTTGGGGGATCCCGAGAAGTTACGCCCAGCGCCTATATTTCATTTTCCCGAATTTGTGAACTTTCACAGATACTAAACAGCTAATAAACCACTGTTATTACATATAACGGTCCACCCATCTAAGCAATAAAAAAACAGTGACTCAACTCCAATATTTATTTATTTATTTTTTATTGCTTAGATGTGTGGACGAGCTCACAGCCCACCTGGTGTTAAGTGGTTACTGGAGCCCATAGACATCAACAACGTAAATGCGCCACACACCTTGAGATATAGTTCTAAGGTCTCAGTATAGTCACAACGGCTGCCACACCCTTCAAACCGAAACGCATTACTGCTTCACGGCAGAAATAGGCGGGGCGGTGGTACCTACCCGTGCGGACTCACAAGAGGTCGTACCACCAGTAATTACGCAAATTATAATTTTGCGGGTTTGATTTTTATTGCACGATGTTATTCCTTCACCGTGGAAGTCAATCGTGAAGTCATTTTGTTAAGTACGTATTTCATTAGGAAAATTGGTACCTGTTCACCCTGTTTTTTCCAACTCCTAAAACCGTCACTAGAGAGCGCTGTAATACGCAAATCCGTTGTCATGATACCCCTTGTCATAGGTGACACTGTATCCGTAGATTATTGATTTTTTACTTTAATATACAAGTTTTTCTAATCCAAGTTTATTTTAATAATCATCCCTCGGAAAGTCGAACATGGTCCTTCGAGCCGGATAAGAAAACAACTAATGATAAACAACAATTTTAAGTGCAAAAGAACGTTACAAACCGTAATTAACACGAAACTATTTCGTTGCTAAGTACTAGTGAATGTGAAGAATGAGCCCGGAAAGTTATATTAAATTGCAAACCGATGTTCAAAGTAAGATATTTAAGGCACAGGTTAATTTCAAAAAGTCACCTGCCTCTAGAATAACAATGGAATAAATCGAAACGAGATTGTAATTATTGGAACAACATTGGTTAAAGTTTGAAGAAAATCACCAGAATGTTATATTGGGATGCGAAAGTAACGATTATAGCTATTAAACAAAAGGTACAATAACAAACGTTACAACTGCATTCTGGCCAGGCTGGTTGGGCAAAAGGGCTTTATCTTCAGAGTCATCCAACGGTGTCAAACAAATATTCGATACGACAAATGATTGCTTGCACGCTTTATCTAACCTTGGTATACCTGTATCGACATGGGACATCTTGATTATATATCTCATCACAATAAAATTGGATAATGAATCCCAGAAACAATGGGAACAAAAACTAAGCGAACAGGCTGATCGATTGCCTACACTAAGCGAGTTCCAATCATTCCTGGAATCAAGATATCGAGCACTCGAGTTTTTAGAACCAAACCAAAGAAGAGAGTCTAGAGGCAAAGATGCAGTGGATAAACCGAAGGTGTTCAGCGTGACGACGTCTGTATCCTGCCCATTCTGTTCGGAAGATCACTTGCTTTATCAATGCAAGAAATTTGTACAAGAAGCAATCGAGAATCGCCGGGAGTTCATCCAGAAGAGAAAACTGTGTTTCAATTGCTTCGGAGCTAACCATTCGGTAACACAGTGCAAACGACGCACGGCTTGTCGGCGCTGTGGCCGACGTCATCACTCGCTGCTGCACCAGGAAGGCGGCACACACAATCCAGCCCTGGCGGGCCCTAGTCAGCCCGCTAATCAACAGCGGGAGCCAGCACAAGAACCGCAGGCGGCGGATCACGTGGAGCGTGTTGTCAGCCATTTTTCTAACAGTGAAATGACATCAAGTAGTCAAGTAATGTTAGCTACCGCATTAGTTAATGTATCCAGCAAGGGTATGTATCACACACTTAGGACATTGTTGGATCAGGGCTCTCAAGCCTCGTTTATTAGCGAACACGCAGTTCAACTTTTGCAGCTTTGAAGGTTGCCAGTTCGAAGTACCATATCTGGTTTAGGAGGAGAAAAATCTAGTATTTCAGTAAAACATATGGTTCAATTTAAAGTACAGTCCACATATAACTCTTTTAGCTATCCCGTTCAAGCCTATGTTTTAAACTGCCTAACATCCACTCTTCCTTCACAGAAAATTCAATTACAGGATTGGCCGGAATTGTTGCAATTGCAGATGGCTGATCCAGGATATGGTACACCAAGCAATATAGATCTTCTACTGGGCGCTGATGTGTATGGTCAGGTTTTGTCAGAAGGCATATTGAGAAATCCATCTGGAATCTTGACAGCTCAAAATACACAGCTGGGATGGATCCTGTCAGGACGAGTTTAAGTTAGTGGGGATACTCCTTACATTATTAGCGCACATACCCATGACAACTCAATCAATGATTTGCTGCGTCAGTTCTGGGAGATTGAAACTGACTAGCATCATCCACTTTTATCCAAGGAAGAAGAATCCTGTGAAAGATACTTTGAATCCACTACAACTAGGGACAGTTTGGGTCGTTATGTTGTAGGTCTTCCTTTTCGCGACAACAATCCACTTGCTCAAGAAGAAACTTGAAAATAATCCAGTCTTGAAGCAAGAATAATCCAAGGTAATAAATGCAGCCACCTGGCTATGAATCATATAGAAGTAATTAATGACAAACAAGAAGCTGCTAAGCCAGGATGCGTTTATCTACCTCATCATGCAGTTGGTTGTTCGCGAGGACAAAAGTACAACGAAGGTCGGCGTTGTTTTCGACGCTTCGTGTAAGGGTACCAGCGGCAAGTCATTGAACAATGATTTATTGGTAGGTCCAAGGCTTCAACCAGAGTTACGACACATAATTATGAAATGGCGTACTTATCCTATATGTTTCGCAGCGGACATAGTTAAGATGTATCGAATGGTCAAGGTCGTACCAGAGCATACTGACTTCCAGATAATGTCACAAGGATACTATCAAATGTAAGAAATCTAAAATTGTAAGACCAGTCTCCAAACTTTGCATTTTGCCTATCGCTTTTTAACATTACTTACCTGAATAACTGTAGATATTTCATGCAATGTATGTAACTTAAATGTATCTTTGGATGCATCAGCTATTAAGTATTTTGTTATTGTTTAGTTGTAAGTAAGTACGAACTGTTTAAAAGCAACCCTTGACTGAACTTTGTCGTTATTATGGTTTCTTTAATGTGTAATTTATATTTAGTTCATGTTGAGCAGTTCTTTATTGATTACTATTAGGTTAAGATGTTACGGTTTCATGGAGATGTTAATTGTACATGTAAAATTTGATGGCCTCGTTGTTGGCTATGAACTTTTGTAGTTCATGGTGGGCGGAATGTTCACCCTGTTTTTTCCAACTCCTAAAACCGTCACTAGAGAGCGCTGTAATACGCAAATCCGTTGTCATGATACCCCTTGTCATAGGTGACACTGTATCCGTAGATTATTGATTTTTTACTTTAATATACAAGTTTTTCTAATCCAAGTTTATTTTAATAATCATCCCTCGGAAAGTCGAACAGTACCCGCCTGCAGGATTCGAACACCGGTGCATCGCTCGATACGAATGCACCGGACGTCTTATCCTTTAGGCCACGACGTCTTCGAATACATTATACATGACAATACATTCTAGAACTAATTCTAAAATCCAAGTAATATTCGCCTAAACAATCGAGACATTTTTTTAATTTATCTATACTAGAGTCTCCGCAGTAGTCGAAATTCGACTATAACTAATTGGAATTGTAATTTTGTACACTATTATTATTGTTTTTTATACTTCTATAATCACAAATTTCACCAAGGCTACACTATAAAAAAAAATATTAATAAAGACAAACAATATTTAATTTATTCTCAATTTGACCACAGACGTCAAGAACAAAATTTTGACAATAAATAGTATGCTTGCGTGTGTGCGTCAAATACATGGTACGTAGTGTGTGTAATGTTTTCTTTATTGATTTAATGTATCTTTTATGCATTATTTGAAAAAAATATTAGCATTGTGCACTTCTTCTCTATATTCTCTATAAGTGTGGAAAATTTCATACTCCTCCGTCCGCGCAATTTTCGTAAAAAAGGATACAAAGCTTTTGTTTCACGTATTAATATATAGATTTACTATTATATATATTTATAGTAGTTAACGTTTTAATTTCTATTGTTTCAGATCGGTCGCAAATATTACCTAGACTTTAGCGTGCTATCGGGGTTCACCTGTTTCATCCTAGGACTTTTAGGTTTCAGATCGAAAAGACACAGGCTGTTACCTAACAGGAATTACGTGTCAGGTAAATATAACAATTTTTTTTTATTGCCCTTGTAGGCAGACGAGCATACGGCCCACCTGATGGTGAGTGGTTACCGTCGCCCATGGACTTCAGCAATGTCAGGGGCAGAGCCAAGCCGCTGCCTACCACTTAATACTCTCCACGAGCCTCGTTTGAAGAAGGACATGTCATAGCGCTCGGGAAACACCGTGGAGGGGAGCTCATTCCATAGCCGGATGGTACGTGGCAAAAAAGACCTCTGGTAATGTACGGTGAACTATCATGTTTCAAAGCCATATATGCAAACAAGCTTTATTTTGGTATCATTGACACGCTTTTATTAGCTTCCTAAGATTTTAGTATGTACCTATGTAACGGAATTTTCGACCGTGACTTTGATTTCAAAAGGTTTTTTTTATTGCTGAGATGGGTAGACGAGCTCACAGCCCACCTGGTGTTAAGTGGTTACTGGAGCCCATAGACACCTACAACGTAAATGCGCCACCCACCTTGAGATACGAGTTTTAAGGTCTCAGTATAGTTACAACGGCTGCCCCGCCCTTGAAACCGAAACGCATTACTGCTTCACGGCAGAAATAGGCGCAATGGTGGTACCCACCCGCGCGGACTCACAAGAGGTCCTACCACCAGTAATTACGCAAATTATAATTTTGGGGGTATTTGATTTGTTATTACACGATGTTATTACTGCATCGTGGAAGTCAATCGTGAACATTTGTTGAGTACGTATTTCATTAGAAAAATTGGTACCCGCCTGCGGGATTCGAACACCGGTGCATCGCTCAACACGAATGCACCGGACGTCTTATCCTTTAGGCCACGACGACTTCATCTGGTCCACCGGTGGCATTCAATGTGTTGCTTTTCTTGCAGGGTACATAGTGCTATCGTCTTTCTCGTTGCTCAGCGCTTTCGGGCTGCTTGTTCTGCTGTCGGTACAGCCGAAGTCCGGGACGCCACTGAGCGATATAACATCGGGCGCGGTCTGCGCTGTGTCCGTACTCGCGCTGGGCGTGGCCTGTCTGGGCGCCGTCGTGTCTTACTGCTGCGCGAGCGACCCGCCAGACAACAGAGTCGCCAGTGTACGTTATTGAGGTTAAATGGCAGCTTTTTATCCTATGCTTGAGAGGCTATTTCATCTTCGCCCTAACATGTGAGCTCACGGGGCTCAAACCGGAGTGTTGCTAACACTGGTCTTAGCAAGAGTAGTGCTTCGCAGAATCTGTCACCGGATCGGAATCGCGAGAAGATCCGGCGAGAAACTCAGTGGGCTGAATGGCAGCGGAATCGAAATGTACAATAAAAGTCGATTGAATGTTGAATTTTTGTGCGGGTTTACAGCAAGGACAACGCGTTTACAAACATTTAGTAATTTCGTTGTTTATAATTAGATTAAGTGACAGTTTTGAATTTGCGCAAACGTCACTGTCATTTTTGAGGCAAAGGTTTCTAGTAAGTATAATGCCATCAAAAGCGCGTACCTACAAATCTTGCGTATTGCGCCACCTTATTTGGCTCCTAACCCGCGGACACTTTTGAATACATTGAAGAGATGGTACTCCTTACTTCAACCCTCAATAAGCATAAGGCTGTAGAACGCAAAAAATTCGACATTAAAACATTTCTGTACAATTATATATTATTTATTATAAATTAATTACGGCTTTTTTTTGTAATAAATAAAAATTAATTATCTACATAAATAACACTTTTATTTGTAATTAAAATTGTTTTTTTCTTTCTAATTAACCAAAGAAAAGTAGATTGCGTAAGTGTGATAGATGAATCTAAGAGAATATCTTTAAAATATGTCATTTAAAATTGGTACACGATTAACTTAAAAAAAAAATACATGTGTGCAATTCACACGTGGTAGAAGTGAAACCTTCCAAAATTAAAATACAATTATCCTAAACGTCTTAAGTATATGTAAAATTTTGTCATTAGTAAATAATTGTAAGGTGTGCGCCCTCCGTGAATTGATATTTTAATTTCACGTATAATCCTAAATTAAAATTCACTACAAGAGCTTTCATACACACGTTAGTATTAAAAAATCTCACAGATGGCGCTGTATTAAATAGTATGTATATTTCTGTCTCATTCTTTGCTGGCTTCATCCTACACATTTTTGTATTTGTGTCTCTTACCTGTCGTTTTTTCCGTTGCATCCGGTTTGAAATCACAACGATTCTAAAGAAGTTTTCACTTCAAAAACGTATAAAAGTTTGTATAATTATAATGTAATATTCATAGTTAATAGGTATTATATAATTGATTAAATACACTAAAAAATATATAAGTATACTTACTATTTCAATTCAAAACTTAATTAACACACACATCTTTGAAAACGTTAATTAATATTGGAGCATATACTGGTGGTAGGACCTCTTGTGAGTCCGCGCGGGTAGGCACCACCGCCTTGCCTATTTCTGCCGTGAAGCAGTAATGCGTTTCGGTTTGAAGGGCGGGGCAGCCGTTGTAACTATACTTGAGACGTTAGAACTTATCTCAAGGTGGCGCATTTATGTTGTCGATGTCTATGGGCTCCAGTAATCACTTAACACCAGGTGGGCTGTGAGCTCGTTCACCCATCTAAGCAATAAAAAAAAAAAAAATTTTATGTATTCTCTTGTAACAGTACTTTTTTTTTACAATTAATATATGAGTTCCTTAAGTCGAAGAGAGACGAATGTGTTTTATTAAAAGCCTATTAATTAATTGTTTTCTAACCTACAAATAGATATATGTACCTACACAAATTAGATTATTAAATACTTCAACTCTCTCACTAATCTTGTTTAAGTAATAGTAGGTACCTACGAGAATAATAAAGATATCGAAATAATTAGACAATATGTAATGCAAATTAATACAAATGTTATTAATTGTGAAAATAAAAATTGTTCGCTTAATTCTTTGTCTCTTTCTTTCCTTCGGTCTCATATTCTTGAGTAAATATTTTTTTATGTAACCTTACCGTAATCCCTTTACTAAAGTCTGTTGCAAATGACGTCACGCAACAAATGTAGGGACTTTAAGAACTGGAAGATGGTCTTGTGACAAAAAAACACACACAAAAAATATTTAGTGGTTACGAGTCCACAGACATCAACAACGTAATTCCACCTTGAGACATGAGCTCCAAGTTAAAGTCTCTAATACAGCTTTTTTTCCTACCTGTTCCCTATTAGCCCAAGGGTTTATTCCAGCTACGCCCGGACGGATTTTTCTAAATCGTCGCTGTCAAACCAAAATCTGCTATATACAAAAACTCTATTTTGAATTAACGAGTAAAAACATTTTCGTATAAAATTTTATATGCAGGTGAATTTTTAAGTACTATATCAAATGAAAGCTATAGATAAATATTAAAGTTATAGGCACTTAACAGTTTTTTTATACGGTAGATAGGGCTGTGAACTATACGAAAAGGTCATAAAGTTACGAAAAGGTCAAAATCTCAAAAAGTGCACATAGGTAGCAGATTTTGGTTTGACAACGACGAAATGCCATTTAGATTAAATGAAGTAATGTTAAATGATAATCAATATCTTCAACAATCTTTGGTAAAATAAGGACTGAGGATGCAAATGCAGATGAAAGTTTACCAGCTAAACCAACCTTTCCCAAAGTGGGCGATAACGCCCCCTTTTGGGCGCTGCGGGCCAAAAGGGGGGCGGTAAGAGACCTAGTCGTCTCGTCAATTTAAGCCAAAGACTTGGGCTATTGAGAATGCGTCTGGAGATACTGTCACTGAGATCAAAAAGATTTTTAGTACTTGGAAAGACTATTGCAAGTCTCTGTTTACTGACACCACAACAAAGATCTCAATGACCTACAGTGAACCCTCGGAACTGGAGCCGATGCCTTTAAAGGACGAGGTGCGAGCAGCTGTCAACCACCTTAAACGGAATAAGGAAAATTTTGATGAAATCCCCATCGAGACAATAAAAGCCATGGGGGAAATCGGAGTAGATATACTGCACATCATCTGTTGTCGAATTTGGGTCACTGGAGTTTGGCCGAGCGATTGGTCTCATTCGATATTCATTCCAATTCACAAAAAGGGATCAACGAAGAAGTGCAATAACTACAGACTAATTTCTCTCGTATCCCACGCCAGTAAAGTCATGCTGCACATAATTAACACGGGGCTCCAAGGTTACTTGTCCCGAGAGATCGCCCCCGAGCAAGCAGGTTTTGTAAAAGGTCGAGGCACATGAGAGCAACTACTCGTAATGCGGCAAATTGTAGAAAAGGCCAGAGAATTTAATATTAGCCTATATGTGTGCTTCGTGGATTTCCGAAAGGCTTTTGATACCGTCAAGTGGTGGAAGCTGTGGTTGGTACTGACGGAAATGGGTGTACCGCAACATCTTGTACACACCATCAGACGTCTGTACGAAGATGGCACGGCCGCTGTTCGTGTTGACAGTATTGACTCCGAACGCTTCAGCACACAGGCAGGCGTTAGGCAGGGCTGCATACTATCTCCTCTTTTATTTAATATATACACAGAGTATATAATTCGGATAGTTCTTGAAGATTGGGATAAAGGAATATCCTTTGGTGGTCGGAAAATATCAAACCTGAGATACGCCGATGATACTACCCTCTTGGCGTCAACCAGAGACGAAATCGAGGTGCTTCTTCGCCGGCTGGAGACTACAGCGTTGGATTTTGGACTTGCAATCAATCGTGATAAGACCAAAATGATGATCGTAGATCGTGCTAACATCAACCAACCGGAAGTCTAACATATAGCGGGATGCGAGGTAGTTAATAGCTATGTATATCTAGGCTCCACTATCACCAACGCTGGAGGCTGTGAAGATGAGATCCGAAGACGTTGCGCCGTGACAAGATCCTCAGTTGAGAGGCTAACAAAGATTTGGAGAGACCGCAGAATAACCAAAAACACAAAAGTTCGGTTAATGAGATGCCTGGTCTTTCCAATCTTTCTGTATGGGGCTGAGACGTGGACGCTGAGGATGCAAGACCGTCGTAAGATTGGCGCACTGGAAATGTGGTGCTGGAGACTTCTCCTCAGAATTCCGTGGACCGCACACCGTACCAACATTTCGATCCTGAAAGAGCTCAACATCAAGGAGAGACTATCGTCAACAGTCCAATTACGAATCCTCAAGTTCTTCGGGCACATCACTCGTAATGAGGATTCCATTGAGCGGTTGGTGGTGCAAGGGAAAGTCGAGGGAAAAAGATCTCGCGGACGATCTCCAACACGATGGACCGACCTCATAAAATCTGTTACTCAGTCCAACATAAATGTTTGCTCTCACTCTGCGAAACATCGTGCCACATGGCGTCGCATCGCGAGAGCATCGGTATCGCAGGATCCGACTGATGCATGACCACGACCACTCTGTCAAGAGTGTACGAATAGGAAGAAAGAGACCTAGAAAAAAATCGGGGTGTTATGTAGAGGTTTAGGATGCCATTTGTAATTTCATCTAGGAGGACTCTTAGACACCGACTGAGCTCTCGGTATAGTGGATTTTAAGTAAGTGAAAAAATGGGGGCGCTAAAAAATAATTTATTCTCAAAGTGGACAGTAGACAAAATAAGTTTGAGAGCCCCTGGACTAAAGGATTAAATTTTAGATTTTCCTGACGACAAAATTGATTTTTGGTTTATTTTAAATTACATACCTACTTCTTTCCTTACCTTTTTTATTTGCCTGCATACAATCCAATTCAACGGGTATTTAAATATATATACTTAAATTATTTGTTTATTGCTTAGTTGCTTAGAGGGGTGGACGAGCTCACAGCCCACCTGGTGTTAAGTGGTTACTGGAGCCCATAGACATCTACAACGTAAATGCGCCACCCAGCTTGAGATATAAGTTCTAAGGTCTCAGTATAGTTACAACGGCTGCCCCACCCTTCAAACCAAAACGCATTACTGCTTCACGGCAGAAATAGGCAAGGCCGTGGTACCTACCCGTACGGACTAACAAGAGCTCCTACCACCAGTATTGCGACACCACCGAAATACCCTCTCACCTGTTCTTATGATCGTCCGGATCTCTGACTGTCACATCGCAAATGGTGCATTCCGTGAACATTGTCCCATCTAAGGCCTTAATTTGATCACAATCCAAGTCTAGTGAGGAGAACCGCTCTTTAAATCATCACGCTCATCCTCGATAGCCTATCAGAGGTCTTACCAGAGACTCACAAGAGGTCCTACAACCAGTAAATCAAAGCGTACAATAATTATACATTCAAATGAAGCTAAAACGACATTGACATATAGTGTTTGCTGCTAGGTAATTTATACGTATGAAGACTGGCGAAGATAGAAACACGCGGAAAGAAGTTGTACTGCGGATGATGAGAGAACAGTCATCAAACTAGGCACGACTTTCAGAAATGAAGATGCCAACTCATAAGAAGAAGAGTATGTACGTACCTACATATCAAGAGCCACAGTGAAAGGCTATTTGGTATAGGTGATATTTCGCTTAACACGAGACATATAGCTTTGTAATTAAAGGTCCGTTTTATTTGGTATTAGCATCAACAATTTGAACTTCAATTATGTTTACCCCATTCACATAGCTGAAGTAGGTTTTTTTGATATTGTTTCCATCTTAAAAACTTGAAATGACTCTGCTGTAAAGTTGCAAAAATTGTGTCACTCATACCTCTGTGCACCTGCGTAAGTTGATTTTAGGCGGCAGCGTATACTGAACTTGTGCGTCACCGCTTTCTTAATTGATTACCGGTTACCAGGTAAATGGCTGATAGCGATAAGATCCCCTTTGTGTTATTCATTTGACTAATTTTAATTATGTTTTGTACAATGAAGTGAAAGTATTTAATTAAATGTCTTATTGTGCACCTGCTCTATGAAATTATACAGTAAGTATTTTTTGAGCGTAGATCATATGTTTGAAAAACTATTTATTTGAAGTGATTTTCTTGAATTCATGGTTTTCGTGAAACGGAACGGTACTGTCAAGTGTCAAAGGTGTGAAATATTCTGTTCCATATAAAAGTTCAGGTTCTAGCCACTTTTATAGCATAAGAACAGCTTGACAACTGTTGTGATTCGTGCTCGAGACAAAGACACCAACAAATATGTTTGAGATCACGTTGTGTAGGAAACGCGTCTCGAACCAAACTAAAACATAGAAAAATAAAGTTGCAGCGATTTAATCACCTTACTGTGCTAATTTGATAACAATACAATTGTTTGATAACATAAAATTAATTGAAACAGTCTCACAACGAGATGTGTAATTATTAGTAACGTGCCATTAACTGCATTTCAATTTATACCCATCGAATTATGCATTTTATGACAAATTAATAAGTTTATTTGCAATTGGACCAAAGAGTTAGTAATTGGTGAGTCTTTGTTTGTTATTTTTTCTAAACATTGGTTTATTGGCTTAACTTTATGATTACACTAACGAATTGTTTGTGATATTCTTTGATTAAGTTTTTCTGTTAAATCTCTCTGATCTTTGTTCAAAATATGGGTATCCTTTTTAATGGTTTATGGAAAATAACTAACAAATGTTATATACGCACATAATAACACAAACATGTTAATTAACTTCAATCTTTTTATAACAATAATATTTGCAATTTTGTAAAATTTGTTGAGAAGTAAAATATTGTGATGTTTGCTAGAATTATTCTGGTTTTATTTACTGATAGGCCCCATATAGTATCCCAAGTAGTATTAGTTAACCCGTACATTGCCGATTGTAAGTGGTTACAAGCCCCATTCAAGCTGAAAGTTAGTGAAATGATTAATTGATATATTAATATCCCAGCCCTAAAGGTAAGATAAAATGATGTTTATGGTCTCGGGTTAGTTTATTTTACTCTCCGTTCCTCAGTGAGGTTGTTGATAAGTAGGACTAATTAAATAACATGCTATTACAGCATTCACTGTCTCTAGCTTTGTGGGAAAGAAGTTGGAGTCTAAGTTCCTTTGTGTCCTATTATGTCCAATTAAGTTCTTGTTAATTGTTTTTTTGTATGTATTGCAAAATTTTATGGAAAAATTTATGTATGGCTATCATTAGCCTATATATTCAATTTAGTTTTACTTTCTGTGTCTCTACTTTTTATTGTATTGTAACTTACAAGTATGTAACTGAATTTTTTAAAGAAATAAAAAATTGTGAATGAAATATTGTTAGCTTACTCTCCAAAGCAAGTAGTAATTGATTTTTCTTATTCTTTCTTCTTTCTTTCCTATTACTCTCTGCCGGAATGTCGGACTCGAATCAAATTATTCCATTTGCATCAAACTTGGGTAAAAAAAAGATTCTTAATTTAATTAAATAAACTAAGATTTAGTATTGCTACGCACTCTGTAAGCCTCTTCTGGTAGATTCTACCATCCTGCCCATTTCTTCAGTGAAGTAGTCACGCAGTTCAGTTTTAAGACTTTGACAGCCATTACAAAATAGCATTGATACATTGACCCCATATCACCCGGTGAGTGACAGAGGTCACATTCTGATGTTCCTGTGTCTCCAGTAACTGTTTAACATGACTTTGAGTTTACTCACCAATCTAATGCAAACATTAACAACATTAACATCATTATCATTATTCAATGATGATCTCAGCCTATAGCTGTCCTCTGTTGAGCATGGGCCACTCCAATCAATCTCCGATGCGACTGATCCGTTACCACCTGCATCCAACGTGACCCAGAAATTTTCATTAGCTTGCGAGTCCATCTGGTAGGTGGCCGTCCCACACTGCACTTGCCAGTACGTGGTCTCCGCTCTATAATATATCGGTCCCACCGGCAGTCCGATCTTTTTATCTGGGCTGCCTATTGCCACTTCAGCTTGACAATCCTACGGGCTTCGTTAGAAAGCATGCTCCTATGCTCAATTACCTATCTAATTTTCACCACTTATTCTGATTACGTTGTATTGTTAGACCACACGATCTAGTGGTACCAGGTTATCTGTGAAGTTTATATGCATATTATAAAAATGAAAAATAGAAATAATTTTTTTCATTCCGTGCCAAAAATAGATTATATAGACTGTCTATCAGTCACAGCTTCGTGTTGTGGTTACTGAATCCTGTGAAATAAGTTTACGATTAAACTTTGTATTTGCGTGCCTGTCATGTATGATAACATTGTGTTATCATTCACAATGGGTTATTACTATACGAATTGTAATAATACTAATGTCACTCTGACCCACTCTTTGACGACCATCACTATCCTATTCGATTATCACTACACTATTCTATCACTAGTCTAAGCTATTCGTGTGCCACATGTCATTTGTGGATATTCCTGTGCACTACAAGTGTACCAATTTACTTCTGAATTGGATTAATTGATAACAATGTATTTTTTTTTTTATTTTATTTACAATCAGTATCCAGTACTTTTATTAGATGCGTTGAAATTTTCTTAGTCAGTAAGAGCGTGACTCCAGCGAGCCATCTACTCAAAATTTGGGATTTGTCATTGAACTACTATACGACTTCTTTTCTCTTGAGCCGTTTACCGTAACTTTGTTTTTTCAAGGCGGCAGCCAGATTGTTTGGGTGCTTTTCCAATCTTTCGTGGTGTTTTTGTTTAAGTTTTACGATTTCCTGCATTATTGTAGGGATCCCTAGTTCTCTCTGTATTTCAGTGTTTGTGACCAACCACGGAACACCACTTATGGAGCGCAAGATACAGTTTTGCATTAATTGTATTATATTGATATTCGAATTGCAGGCGCTACCCCATAATTCGATTCCGTACAACCAAACTGGCTTAAGGATAACTTTGTAAATTAAAAGTTTGTTGTTAACACTCAGCTTGCTGTTACGTCCCAACAGCCAATGGAGATTTTTGTATCGGATGTTTAGTTCCTGTCTCTTAGTTTGGATGTGGTGTTTCCGTGTTAGGCGGCGGTCCAAGTGCATCCCAGGTATCTTGCATTGTCTTGATGAGGCAATATAGCGTTATTGACAATCACCTTTTCGCAATGTGAATGTAACATGTACCGACTTGTATGCACTGGCTCTTATTCGCCACTTGTGTAGCCATGTGGATATTTTATCAAGACCTTTTTGTAATCTCTGTGATGCTACAAAACGATCCGTGTGACTCGCCAATATTGCAGTATCATCGGCGAATGTTGCAGTGGTAACATCATTAACCTCAGGTAAGTCAGCAGTGTATATAGTATATAATAGTGGTCCCAGGACTGATCCCTGTGGTACACCTGCTGCGATATCGCAGAATCGTGACAAAGAATCCCCTTCTTTCACCTGGAATATTCTGTCTGCGAGATACGATTTTAGCAGATAATAATACTGATGAGGTAGCGCTGCCTTTAATTTATAGAGGAGGCCTTTATGCCAAACTTTATCAAAGGCCTGCTGTATATCCAGAAACGCCGAGGAGCAGTAGAGTTTCTCTTCCAAACTTTTGCGTATTTTTTCACAGACTGTGAACTTGTTCGACCGTGCCATGATTTCGTCTAAACCGAAAATGATGATCAGGAATGATTTTTTCGTCATTGAGGATTGGGACAAGTCTACTTTTCAGGAGCTTCTCGAAAATTTTGGAAAGTATTGGCAGCAAGCTTATAGGTCGGTATGAGGATACTTCATTGGGTGCTTTGCCCATCTTGTGAATCATAATTATGTGAGATACTTTCCAGGCCCTTGGAAAATACTGGACTCTTAATATGCTATTATAGAGTGAAGTCAGGAACACTACCACCTTCCTTGGAATTTGTTTTAATATCTCCTTGGTTATAAGATCATATCCGGGAGCCTTTTTATCCTGTAGTTTTGATATAACTCCCCAAACTTCGCGTACTGTGACTGGCCGCTGTGGGGGTATCATTTGGAAGTCTTGTAACAAAATTTCATTGATGTGTTCCTCATGTACTAAATCTATGTCAGCATTTGGTTTAAAAACTGATTCAAGATGTTGAGCGAATGCGTTTGCTTTTTCTTGAGATGTTCGCGCCCAACCATTCATGGTTTTTATCGGAGGTTTGGATGACTGAGGTCTGCTATGATTCTTGGTGAATTTCCACAACAAGTAATTAGTTGCTGCAGTGGCTGTTAGTGTCACGAGGCGATCCTCCAACGATTTATTGTGCCAGTTGTTCAGTATTTCTTTTAGTTGAACCGCACTCCTATACAGCGTTTTCTTGTCTGCTTCTAATCTGCTTTGGTGCCAGACTCTTCTAAGCCTCCTCTTTTCCAGTACTGCCTTTTTGACTTCCAATGGATAGTTTATACGAGTTTTTACAGACTCTTCTTCAGGCGTGGACACCCAGCATGCTTCTTGGATCAGATTAGTTATGTATCTAGTCGCATTTTCAATATCATCAGGTGGTTTCAATATCATAGGTATATAAATTTAAGGTCTTTAGCAACTTTATTGTTTGGGCCGCGCAAGAGATTTACGAAAAAGGTGGAAGTAGGCTTCTTTTCGGGGCCGAATTTGGCATTAATTATTTCTCCCTTAACAATATTTCCGGTGGCTTCTACTTTTTCTTTGATGATGTCAATGGGTGTAGAAGGGTGTAAGTTCCGTATGACAATTCTGAGGCATCTTTCATCCTTTCGATTGAAAGTGTGGCCTATTATTCTCTCACTAGGGTAAGGATTTTTTTATACACATCCATGTTAACACAGTTCATCCTTAGTTGGTTTCGATTAGTGATTTTGAATCTGAACTCTGTTACGTCCGCGATAGTTTCTACCATTTCAGTAAGTTTGTTAATGTCGTCAACCCCATATAGAATAATTGGGGGCGGTTTACTTGTGTTTTTAACCGTAGTAGTTTCAGAGTCTTCGTCTGTTAGATCAATTTGAAGACCACTAAATTTATTTGAGGTTCTGGGACTGGACCGTAAGATGTTTTCTTTCTTTTGACACCTCTGCTTACAGGAACTCTTTGCCATGGTGTTGGGCATGTAGTATCTCTTAGCGTTTCGGCAGAGGCCTCAGAGCTTTGACCGCATTTTTCTTTAGCAGACGCTTGGTTCGAAAGACTTCCTAGGGACGAACTTCTTGGCCGATTTAAGAAGAGGCTAGGATGGAATGCCTGCTGAACTAACTTCTTTTGACCAGTAGCATTTACTGGCATAGAAGCCTGGGTAGCCACTTCTATGCCGTCTTCGGTAGCAGATTTCACACCCTCTGACCCGGGTACCAGAGGGCGCCGGGGGTTAGTCGGGCCGCATGACAAATCACACTCATTACTCTGACTTTCCATATTTTTATAAAGGGGTTGGGAGATATACTAATGATACTTTCCCAAGGTACCATCGCCACTCTTATTGAGGGATTTTAGTCCTCATAGTTAGTGGGTACCATTATTCAGGTTAATTAATCGCCGCCTGTAGCTTGGCGTTTTGTTGCTCATTTTGCACCACCCGGAGGGCACGTGTAGGGAGGGTCTAGGAAAAGATGGTAATCCTACGGACGCGAGCAACATCTACCCCCCAAAGTAGTGTAAGTGTAACTAAAAATTAATTTATAAAGGTTCAAGTGAATTTGTTACACTGCATCAGGCGTCTATTTTGAAATGACCAACCGTAAACTTCTGTTAATACAAGAATCTGTATCCCAGAATCGTCGAGGTCCTTGCTGCTCGCACGTACTATACCTCAACTTGACGACTGTCGTAAGGTAATCGTATCAAGCGAGCTTAGACTGTGCTTTCCAGTATTTAGCAGTCTATTGCTCCCTATAATCGACGATCACTTCTTTGCCAGATTGTATCAGACTTATCCTCCTCCTCCCTGACTCACATCCCTCATGTTTGAGGGTCGTGACCGTCTCCGCCCATTATCCTTCTCTGGATAATGCTTCGCCATCTTCCTCTGTTCTCGGCGATGTGTATGGCATCGTAGACTGTAGTATCTAGTGTGGTGCAGATTTGGTCGGACCAATGCAATAGACTAGACTTATGTACTACCGGTAATAATGTAAGCGTCTGTAATATGATCTGAAGGTTTGAAGGGTGGGGTAGCCGTTGTAACTATATTTGACACCTTAGAACTTATATCTCAAGGTGGGTGGCGCATTTACGTCGTAAATGTCTATGGGCTCCAGTAATCACTTAACACCAGGTGGGCTGTGAGCTCGTCCACTCATCTACTGGGATTCTGTATATAAGCAACGATTCATTTCGGTGAGAATGGTGGTACAGCTATTAATTATAAACATTGAGTCCTCTCAAACTTTAAAAGATTCCAATCATTTTGCCGTTGCTATGTCATTATCTATATATTAATACGTGAAGCAAAAACTTTGTATCCCTTTTTACGAAAATAGCGAGGACGGAGGAGTATGAAATTTTCCACACTTACAGAGAATATAGAGAAGAAGTGCACAACGCTAATATTTTTTTTAAATAATGCATAAAAGACACATTTAATCAATAATGAAAACATTACACACACTACATACCATGTATTTGACGCACACACGCATGCATACTATTTATTGTCAAACTTTTGTTCTTGACGTCTGTTGTCAAATTGAGAATAGATTAAATATTGTTTGTCTTTGTTGATATTTTTTATAGTGTAGTCTTGGCGAAATTTGTGATTATAGAAGTATAAAATACAATAATAATAGTGTACAAACTTACAATTCCAATTAATTATAGTGGAATTTCGACTACTGCGGGACCTCTAGTTACCTATAATAGATTTTCTAATTGGTTCCAGAGTGCAATGTCTCATCCTCACATACGAGAAGCAGCTGAATCTCTCTTAAACAGCGTCACATCCCCGCCTTATAGAATGATGAGTGAGTAAAGTGGTCCTAATTCTAGAACTAAAGTCTAAAACCACGTTGTGAGGAAAGTCAATGGAAATTTTGAAACCTGTGTTGATCACCTGACTTCAGTACACGATTTTGCTATACGTCACCAATAAAAGGAGCTGATAGAATATTATCATAAGAAAGAAGTTCGGGGAATATAACTGTCATCGTCTTAGATATGAAAAGTCTTACTTAGGAGACTGGTCAGGTCTTTTCATGACCATCTAGTGACCACAGGACCATGGTATCTACATTATTCCTGGTGGGGCGGTGGCTCTTACACCCATATCGTTCCCCACCCTGCGGACAGAATGGAAAGCAGTCGACGTCGCCCCAAACACGTCATTTCGGATCCTCCCGATCCACTAACGGTGCTTTTAGGTACCTCAAGCACCGGTCATCGTACTCGTCGAACCCGTCGCTTACGACGAAGGGCTCGACGAGTAAATTAACCCTCAGACACAGCCCACTGAGTTTCTAGCCGGATCTTCTCAGTGGGTCGCGTTACCGATCCGATGGTAGATTCTGCGAAGCACGGCTCTTGCTAGGGTTCGTGTTAGCAACGTCATCCGGTTTGAGCCCCGTGAGCTCACCTACTAGTTAAGGCAACGCTGATATAGCCTCTCAAGTCTATCAGCTTAGGTAGGAAAAAAATAAACACCCGTATACGCAATAAACAATATAAGATGTTCCTTTACGAGATAATTGATTGTATGACATGTCCTTCTTCAAACGAGGCTTGTGGAGAGTATTAAGCGGTAGGCAGCGGCTTGGCTCTGCCCCTGGCATTGCTGAAGTCCATGGGCGACGGTAACCACTCACCATCAGGTGGGCCGTATGCTCGTCTGCCTACAAGGGCAATAAAAAAAAAATGTGTACTAATGCTGAAGGAAGCTAGACTTTATGTTGGAAACTGTAAAACCGATCCATTTCAGATCATTCACAGTCCGTGAATCTGATGACCGAGGACCTAGTGGCGGGACACAGGCCCGCCGGGAAGATGTCCTCGGTCAGAAGGTTCTTCTGTCTCTTCGTGACCTTCGATTTAATGTTCACAAGCCTCATGTGGCTGATTTGTGTTATGGTGAGTTTTACCGCTTTTCAAGTGCAAAGTCTGTGAATTCTAGATCAACGGATGTGGTTACGTGGTCATATGAGCTGTCACGAAATACCGCCTCCTCCAGAGATGTCGAAGTTTTTTTTTATTGCTTAGATGAGTGGACGAGCTCACAGCCCACCTGGTGTTAAGTTGTTACTGGAGCCCATAGACATCCACAACGTAAATGCGCCACCCACCTTGAGATATAAGTTCTAAGATCTCAGTATAGTTACAACGGCTGCCTCACCCTTCAAACCGAAATGCATTACTGCTTCACGACAGAAATAGGCAGGGTGGTGGTACCCACCCGCGCGGACTCACAAGAGGTCTTACCACCAGTAAAGTCTTATTTGGCTGTCTCAATCTTTAAGCTGTATGGTGGCTTCGCAGCAGTAACATGCACCATGGTCCGGTGTCTACCCGTGCGTGCCTTTAATAAGTCATACGATTGTACACTGCTGCCCATTCTCCGGTTTTAAAGCGCTCTTTTTTGGTATTTGAATATTTAAATTGTATTGTGGTTTTTTTTTATAATAAAATGAAGTGAAAGAAACATAAAAAGATGGTACAGAATATTCCGCCCCCTATGGTCCCTTGCAGTGAACATGCTACTAGAGATATGACCCGAGGATGGTTGACATCGGGCGGTCTCTGGTCTCTGTGGGGACATACAGCGCCGACCTCACGCGGTGTGTTATAAGGACAAGAAGGGGAAAAAATAATAATGTGAAATATATGTTTCCTTGCTTCAGGTTCGTAACGAGACGTTAGACCAAATATTGCAAAGAGAAATTATTAGTTATAATATAAAACTATCGTTATTCGACATAGTGGTGTTAGCTGTGATAAGATTTACAATATTATTGTTGTTCTACGCTTTATTATATATCAACAATTGGAGTGTGATAGCTGTGAGTATGTCAGTTTTATTTTTGTTTGCCTTAGGTCAGGTCTGCATTTCCTTGGAGTCGTTTGGTGGGTAGGCTCCTAAAAACATCCTTAGTTTGAAAATCAACCCGAAAAAAAGGTCTACATGGATTATTTTATCACTAATCGTACCAACACTTAGCGGGTAGTTAACGGTATACGACAAGTATTACTCAAGACTTTTTTGGCGGGAACGCGAGGAGTGAAGTTGTGTGATTTGTTTTAATTTGTCTATTTAGTGTTTCTTCGGGTTTAAATGTGTAATAACGGTGGTTTATTAACTGTTTAATATCTGTGAAAGTGCACAAATGTGGGAAAATGAAACAAAGCCGCTGGACATCACTTCTCGGGATCCTCCAAAAAGTCCACTGAAAAAATCTTAGAGAATGACCACCATTTTACTGAGATTATATTTCATCCAATATCATCTCATTTCATTTAATTTCATCCCAGTTGATTAATGTCTCAAATTAATCATCTTCATTTCATTTCACTCCATAATATCATTTTTCATAAAAATATGAATATAAATTAAAATAAGACATGACTTAAAGGTCTCAGTTACCAGGTCATAAAATCCCTTAAAAAAAAAGTATTACTCAAAATAAACAAAAGAAAACAAACAAAAAAATAAATAACTGTAGATGAATTCGTAAGAAATAGTCATGAAGTCAAATAGTGCAAAAGCAATAAGATGATACGTGCATTTTCAATGCCAAATTTCAAAATGGGTCATTTGACCCGTTATGTTATGTTAGCGGTATGGTATGTTAGTATATAGCGTCGGTATACCTGCAGTAGTCTATTTAGAAGAGAGATGGTGGTCTTACTACTGCATGGCCGCAGAAACGACCTCACCTACCTACCTAGCCTACCAGTGTGCTTAGTGCGAGCTTTTTAACGTTCTCGATAGCGTGAAAGTTAACTCAAATTTGTATGCAGTTGGAACAGCGCCCCTAGCGGCAAACGTGGGCAATCGTTCCAATACCATACAAATTTGAGTTAACTTATACGCGATCGAGACCGTTAGAAAACTCGCACTAAGCACACTGGTATTGAGTGGTTATCTGAGTCCATAGGCATCATGATGCAAACGTGGCATAGACAGGGCACCTAGGGCACTAGTGTAGTTGTCGGGATGCGAACTCTGGTCGCGTCGCTTGATATGAGCTCACCAGACGTCTTAGGCCGACGTCGTGTGAAGATGGAAAGGAGATGAGGCTGTCACATGAAATACGTTCTCGGAGCATCTGTCAAGCTGAGAAACCGTCACCTCAATTTTTTTTATTGCTTAGGTTGGTGGACGAGATCACAGCCCACCTGGTGTTAAGTGATTACTGGTGCCCATAGACATCTACGACGTAAATGCGACACCCACCTTGAGATATAAGTTCTAAGGTCTCAAGTATAGTCACAACAGCTACCCTGCCATTCAAACCGAAACGCATTACTGCTTCACGACAGAAATAGGCGGGGTGGTGGTAACTACCCTTGCGGACTCACAAGAGGTCCTATCATCACGCAAATTAGATGCAGAGGTTTTAAAAGTTTTTTTTTCGTTTTTTGCCCTGATTTTCAATTTGATGATAGACAAATTTTTTTTTAATTATGTATGTAATATTAAAGTTTTGCGATCTGTTTTTATTCCAGCTCTCGACAAGCGGCACTTGCGCCTTTTTAATAGCGAAAGTGTTCGTATTCGTTGTAAGTACGAGACGTTTTATTAATATTGTTACATTACGGTCAGTTGAAATCAGTCTTACATTTCTAGATACAGTTAATCACGTTTAATTGTATTTAGATATGGCTTTTTTTTTTGTAATCGAAGGCAGTCGGTTGTGGAATCGCTCAGCGAAACTGCCTCTAGTAACCCGTTGACGTCACAAGTTTGAAGACCAGATTAAATCGGTTGTCGATACATACTAAACAATGACGTCACTGTACAAATTCGAAATGTTTCGGACACGTTTAACGAGACACCGACAGAGGCTCTGTGCATAATAATGAACCTTCGAGCTCTATTAATTCATAGATTGTTGATACTAGATTAAAGAATTAAGAAATAATTGGAAAGAATCTCTAAACAAAACCGCGAGAACGATGTCACTAGCGAGAACACGGTCATCTAGGTGGGGATGGTAACAATATCTTTTTATGTCTAAGATGGGTGGACGAGTACACGGCTCACTTGATTTTAAGTGATCACCGCAGCCCTTAGACATTGACATCGTAAATGCCGCCAGCCAACTAGAAACATGAGTTTTAAGTCTCATTTTTTACAATAAAACAGCTGCTCCGCCTTTCAAACTGCGATACATTACTGCTTCACGGTAGAAAAAGGTACATACCCGTGCGAGCTTAAAGACGACCTACCATCTAAGCTTTTAAGAGCCCTCCAGTCACTGATCGGACAAGCTTGATTTAGCTTATGACAACCCTTATTTTTCATCTCTGACAGTGGTCCGATGCGTCACAGCCCGTGTATCAAGTGTTCCTTATACTGACTTCGTTTACCTTGTCATGGGGAGAGGCCTGGTTCTTGGACTTCAGGGTCTTACCGCAGGAGCTACACTGCAAGGAGATACTAGATTCCTTAGGTGAGATGGATTCGTGTGTGCCTTTTGAATAACCAAGGGTCTGTCATAGGGATCTCCGAAATGCAATAAAGTATCGATATATCGGTATGATTTGACAGAGAATATTCGTGCTAATCGATAGACATCATTTTTAATGACATTTTATGAAATTTTATAGAATTTCAATACTATAATTTCATAAAATTCCAGGAAGTTTCATCAAATTTCATGAAGTTTCTTAAAAAAAAAATTTCCCGGGAACATATAAATGTTTGTTGGTTTGAAAAAAAATACGATTTTCATACCTTTTCGTTAGTTGGAATTTTATATCGATACATCGATGTATCGAAGTATAAAATATCGCTCAAAAATATCGATACATTGAAAAAATAATATCGATATTTCGATGTATCGATATCTTTTCAACAAGCCTAGTCTGTCAGCCTTTCCACACTAACGCCTGTTTCGTCAGCTCAGCACAGCGTCTCCGAGCGCACGCCGCTACTGGACCCTCAGCCCGGTGTGAATTCGACGTACGCGGAGTCCACGGTTAAATGGTTCTCCCCGGTCGACACGCCGGAGTCGAGTCCACGGCCGCGCAGGTTCGGGGAGCAGGTCATACTGACGCAGGAGCAGGTGAGTTACGTATATGATTTTTTTTCCTACCTAAGCTGATAGCCTTGCGAGGCTATATCAGCGTCGCCTTAACTAGTAAGTGAGCTCACGGGGCTCAAACCTGACGACGTTGCTAACACGAACCCTAGCAAGAGCCGTGCTTCGCAGAATCTACCACCGGATCGGAAACGCGACCCACTGAGAAGATCTAACCAGAAACTCAGTGGGCTGTGTCTGAGGGTTAATTTACTTATCGAGCCCTTCGTCGCAAGCGACGGGTTCGACGAGAACGATGACCGGTGCTTGAGGTACCTAAAAGCACCGTTAGTGGATCGGGAGGATCCGAAATGACGTGTTTGGGGCGACGTCGACTGCTTTCCATTATGTCCGCAGGATCGGGAATAACTGTATATGATGCTATACGATACGATTTTAAATGATACGATACGATTTTATACTGACCGATCCGATGTGAAGGTTTACGATACGATATTATACAATACAATGCGATAAAAAAGTTTATTGCATTTAGATACACCCAAATAAGAATAACGCACTGAAACCTAAATGAGAAAAAAAAAACCTAAAACTAAAGTACAATGAATGGATTTATCGCCACGAAAGCGAAGCTTACTCTTTGACATAATAAAAATATCGTAAGTAATAAGTAGATACAAATAAATGCAAAATAATAGACGTTTAAAACAATAGTATATTGTGCACCAAGGGTGCTTCCCGCTCCTTTTGTGCACATACTATTTTTTCTCCTACCAGGCCGAAAGTTCGTGTAGTACCGAGCCGGGGTCCAGGGGCGAAACCCTGGCCGGGGGTAGGGGCGTGGAGACCTCCGTACTCATAAAAAAAAAACAATTTAACTGTTTTTTAATTTTTAAATAAACTACTACTAATTGAATAACAACTGTCTGATGAACTCATCTTCGTTTAATACTTCACTATTAAATTTTATTGCCTTTTGTTTATTTCACTTTTACACTAAACACAATATTGCAAATTACCCGAGCACAACAATGGCGGAGAATTTTAGGTGCGTGAGAGCAGACGTAGACACTAACGCGCATGCGAACTTGTCAGTACCCAGGGAGGAAAACCGAACTTTCGATGTCGGTAGGAGGAAAATACATATAAACAGTATATAATAAATAAATAGCCATCATCAATCATACGGTCATAAGGAGCGCATCATTTTTTTAGTGACCTGGTAACTAAGACTCTTAAGTCGTGTCTTATTTTAATTTATATTCTTATTTTTATGAAAAATGATAATATGGAGTGAAATGAAATGAAGATGATTAATTTGAGACATTAACCAACTGGGATGAAATTAAATGAAATGAGATGATATTGGATGAAATATAATCTCAGTAAAATGGTGGTCATTTACTGAGATTTTTTTTAGTACACTTTTTGGAGGATCCCGAGAAGTTACGTCCAGAGGCTTTGTTTCATTTTCCCACATTTGTGCACTTTCACAGATATTAAACAGTTAATAAACCACCGTTATTACACATTTAAACCTGAAGAAACACTAAATAGACAAAATAAAACAAATCACACAACTTCACTCCTCGCGTTCCCGCCAAAAAATCCAGGACCTCATAAGATATGAAGTATGTATAGACTTTGGCGGCTAGATACTAAAAACTTGTGACTCATCTGTGGCCTTTAAGTTCTCCGAAAGCCAACGAATGCGGAACCTCATAATTAATTTTATACTTTTTTTATAAATAAATTAACAAGATGGCCGCGTTTGATATATGGTTTGTGTTATATGAAATGCGATTATGCTTTTTTTAATGATTACTTAGATGGGCGGACGAGCTCGCAGTCCACCTGGTGTTAAGTGGTTACTGGAGCTCAAAGACATCTACAACGTAAATGCCGCCACTCATCTTGAGATATAAGTTCTAAGGTCTCATTACAGTTATAACGGCTGCCCCGCCCTTCAAACCGAAACGCATTACTGCTTCACGGCAGTAATAGACAGGGTGGTGGTATAATAACCGGCAAACTTCTTGAGCATTTGTTGACGTAGTGGGGGTAAGTTTGCGCATGGTACGCTCACGTGCAAAAACATTACTTACTCTGCGTCATAATGCTATTAAATTATTAAAATCAACATATGTATTTATTTATATATTTATTAGAACATCAACAAAACATATAGGTTAATAATTGTAATAATTTAATCTTGGGGTAAAATAGATATTCCTTCTATTAAGTCAAAACTAGAGCTGTTGCCAGGTTTTGGTTCAGTTGAAGCGAAGCTGGTATTTGTAATTATTTTTTCGTTATCATAATCTTGACCATCATCATCATCACTGTTTTCATCACGCGAGTCGCTATCATCGTGATGAGTCGACATAGGGCTCATCGGCGTAGTTTACAACTCGGTCGATTCGGTCTTCTTTTTTGTCTATAATTAATTATTTTTTGAAGATATTCGATTCGTAGTAATCGAATGTTACTTTTTTCATTTACCAGCTTCCGATTATTTTCTGTTCTTTTTTTCCATTTGAAGCCTAGCTCTTTCATAATCCGTCGTAAGCTTCATTCCGAGCCATTAAAATTTATATCTTCTTTAAATTTTTCGAAGCCTTTCTACGGTACGGAGTTTCGCTGCTTGTTATGTAGTTATTATGATTACATCTTTTTATTACAGATTGAACGAAACTATCCATTCCGGTAACTTTCTTCTTCCCTGATCTTTTCTTACCCGGAGTCCGAAACACGGCGAGCAAGCCAGAGCCTTTAGCTTCGTTAATAATGCACCTAACAGTACTCACTGATGTTTTTGTTGCTTCCGAAGTCTGTTTTAATTTTTCCATATCATTCTTCCCCTGTTTTATAAAGAAGCAATATACGTCGTACACAAATTTTCTACCCTTTCTTTTAAGTACTACACCAGTTTGTCACGGCATAGTGTATGTTTTATAAAAAATCAACAAACACTCAACAAATAGCAATGGCAACAAAGTCCACAAGCAATTATAACAAATAACTTAATGATTAATAACGATAGACTTTCCACTGTACGCAAGCGTACTTTTGGGAGCAAGCGGAATGAGGGCGCGGTGCGGGACGCAAGGTTCGACTGATCTACCAATAACGCGCTCGATACGATTTCCCCTACCGTCGCGCCTCACCCTCACCACCAAAGTGATCTAAAATTCGGTTCTGCGCAGTCAAGGTCATTTGCTCAAGAAGTTTGCCGATTACTATACCTACCATTGCGCGCTCACAAGAGGTCCTACCGCCAGTAATTACGCAAATTATAATTTTACGAGTTTGATTTTTATTACACGATTTCATTCCTTCACCGTGGAAGTCAATCGTGAACATTTGTTGAGTACGTATTTCATTAGAAAAATTGGTACCCGGCTGCGGGATTTGAACACAGGTGCATCGCTCAACACGAATGCACCGGACGTCTTATCCTTTAGGCCACGATGATTGTCTTCGATTGAATTCGTCGTGGGATAGTTCCTTTGGTAGCTTAGGCGATATCGTTGAGAGCCGAGATTCTTGTGTGTTCGCTGCTAGCTATATATGAGCTGAAGTAATGGATCCGGCTGCTATAGTGACCTTTGTAGGTTAACTCGTTAAAACAATCCATTCAAAATTATTATAAGACTAGCGGCCCGCTCCGGCTCCGCTCGGGTCTTTAACAAAAATTTCAACGATATTTGACGTTGTTTTATTTTTTTAAATAAAATAACACTTATTGCGGCATAACTACAATAGTTAGACATATGCTGTCCCGACACTTTTTGTAATCAATAATGCGTTCTACAAAGTCGTAGTACATTATTTTATTCTATCATCAATAGTTTTCGCAGGGTACGCGATGTAATGAATATTTTCGGTCATTTTTTTACACCTTAGGTTACATTATTGGAGTTTTAGTAAGGATCCCTAATTTTTTCAAAAAAGATTATAGCCTATGTCACTCGGGAATAGTGTAGCTTCCAAACAGTGAAATAATTTTTCAAATCGGTTCATTAGTTTCGGAGCCTGTTCAATACAAACAAACAAACAAATCTTTCCTCTTTATATTATTATTAGTATAGATTAAGCAATCAATCAAATGTAATCAAATCTTAGTTATATATAATTATATATACTAGAGGTTCCGCAATAGTCGAAATTCGACTATAATTAATTGGAATTGTATTGGAATATTCTGTACAAGTGTAGAAAATTTCATACTCCTCCGTTCGCGCAATTTCCGTAAAAAGGGATACAAAGTTTTTGCTTCACGTATTCATATATTGATATTTTTTTGTCAATGCACTGTCGATTGCACCTATAATTGAGGTGACATCCGCCATGAGCTTTTGTCAATTTGTCAATGTTTTGTATTGATGATCACTTTGTTGGTGCAACTTAATAAATAAATAAATAAAGAGTGCTACAAGAATTGCTAGCATGGCAAATTATTATTACAGGCAGCGGCAGAATAGCAGCGATAGTTTCAGCTATCGCAAAGCTGAGCCGCGGCCTTTTTATCTCCACTGTCAGTATAATTAATAATACTGTAATATTGTTTATATAGAATTAGAAATTTATGTCACATTAATTGAAAAGTTATTTGTGTTGTGGAGTAAATAAATGTAATTATTATTATTAATAAATGCGACATGGATTGTTCTTATCTGCATAACGTCGTCCAATTTCATAGTCCATCGTCTAATTACAACGAATTCGTCGTATTAGCCTCAATTGACGTAATCAATTGCACGACCGATCGATTTTATTGTCTTCCACTGTACATGGGCTTAATTAATACGCGTTTTTTTTAAATTAATTAATTAATTATTATTTGAAATTTGTTTCTCGGGAAGAGACAGTTTTGGATAGTGACGTCAAATTTTTAATCCGACCACGACGGCGCAACGCGTTCCCTCCCTCACTACTGAGGTTCGCTACCATATGTGACTTTGCTCCATAGTGCTCAGTCATAGGTGACATGCACCGCACGGTATAGATCTCCACCAACCGCTTCCTTGTTTTCCAATAACTCATTCGTCCCTTTGACTTCCAAGGTGATCTCTTCTGAGTCCACACGGGTAGGTACCACCGCCCCGCCTATTTCTGCCGCGAAGCAGTAATGCGTTTCGGTTTGAAGGCTGGGGCAGCCGTTGTAACTATACTGAGACCTTAGAATTCATATCTCAAGGTGGGTGGCGACATTTACGTTGTAGATGTCTATGGGCTCCGGTAACCCATCGACATCAGGTGGGCTGTGAGCTCGTCCAACCATGTATGCAATTAAAAAAAACGTGTCCACACTTATTGGAAATATGGTTAGAGTCTTACATTAGTCTTAGGACTGCAAAGGGTTGATATATATACATATCTATACAGTCGCATTTCGATATCTCGAATGTCAAGAGGATCACCCCTTTCCCAAGGGGTTCTACTTATTGAATCTTCGTCTTAAAAAGAAATGCGAAATATGAATTATTTAATGGCTAACATTTTATGTTAATTGGCAGTAACTACATACCCGCTCCCCCTCTCTCTCTCTCTCTCTCCCTTTCTCTCTCGCACGGGTACTATTCCCGCAAAAAAGCTTTAGTTTTTGTAATGATATCTCGGTATGTAAGTATGCATATTATATTTAAATGTATATCAGTCTAATTATAGAAATACTTGTTATTTAAAAAAAAAAACTTGTCTCATTTCAATCCTGTCAAGACGCGACCGGTATTTTGAGTTATCCATAATAATTTGTTTAATTCACTATGACGACATCGATATATTCGCATCTTATATTTATCTTATTGTATTATTCTTCAGTAATTTGACTAATTGAAATTAACTAATT